>NC_133809.1:355690-358190 GCF_043250625.1 Sebastes fasciatus | reverse complement strand
TGTAGAGGTCTGGGGACTAGTAGTAGAGGTCTGGGGACTAGTAGTAGAGGTCTAGGGACCAGTAGTAGAGGTCTGGGGACTAGTAGTAGAGGTCTGGGGACTAGTTGTAGAGGTCTGGGGACTAGTAGTAGAGGTCTAGGGACTAGTTGTAGAGGTCTAGGGACCAGTAGTAGAGGTCTAGGAACTAGTAGTAGAGGTCTGGGGACTAGTAGTAGAGGTCTAGGGACTAGTTGTAGAGGTCTAGGGACCAGTAGTAGAGGTCTGGGGACTAGTAGTAGAGGTCTGGGGACTAGTTGTAGAGGTCTGGGGACTAGTAGTAGAGGTCTGGGGACTAGTAGTAGAGGTCTAGGGACCAGTAGTAGAGGTCTGGGGACTAGTAGTAGAGGTCTGGGGACTAGTTGTAGAGGTCTGGGGACTAGTAGTAGAGGTCTAGGGACTAGTTGTAGAGGTCTAGGGACCAGTAGTAGAGGTCTAGGAACTAGTAGTAGAGGTCTGGGGACTAGTAGTAGAGGTCTAGGAACTAGTTGCAGAGGTCTGGGGACTAGTTGTAGAGGTCTGGGGACTAGTCGTAGAGGTCTAGGGACTAGTAGTAGAGGTCTAGGAACTAGTAGTAGAGGTCTAGGAACTAGTAGTAGAGGTCTGGGGACTAGTAGTAGAAGTCTAGGAACTAGTTGCAGAGGTCTGGGGACTAGTTGTAGAGGTCTGGGACTAGTTGCATAGGTCTGGGGACTAGTAGTAGAGGTCTGGGGACTAGTTGTAGAGGTCTGGGGACTAGTAGTAGAGGTCTAGGGACTAGTAGTAGAGGTCTGGGGACTAGTAGTAGAGGT
Organism: Sebastes fasciatus; assembly: GCF_043250625.1. Classification (NCBI taxonomy): domain Eukaryota; kingdom Metazoa; phylum Chordata; class Actinopteri; order Perciformes; family Sebastidae; genus Sebastes; species Sebastes fasciatus. The sequence goes on along the minus strand of NC_133809.1, from coordinate 357,363 downwards.
CTGGGGACTAGTTGTAGAGGTCTGGGGACTAGTTAAGGACTAGTTGTAGAGGTCTGGGGACTAGTTCAGGACTAGTTGTAGAGGTCTGGGGACTAGTTGTAGAGGTCTGGGGACTAGTTGAGGACTAGTTGTAGAGGTCTGGGGACTAGTTGTAGAGGTCTGGGGACTAGTTGTGGACTAGTTGTAGAGATCTGGGGACTAGTTGAGGACTAGTTGTAGAGGTCTGGGGACTAGTTGTGGACTAGTTGTAGAGGTCTGGGGACTAGTTGAGGACTAGTTGTAGAGGTCTGGGGACTAGTTTAGGACTAGTTGTAGAGGTCTGGGGACTAGTTGAGGACTAGTTGTAGAGGTCTGGGGACTAGTTGAGGACTAGTTGTAGAGGTCTTGGGACTAGTTGAGGACTAGTTGTAGAGGTCTGGGGACTAGTTGAGGACTAGTTGTAGAGGTCTGGGGACTAGTTGAGGACTAGTTGTAGAGGTCTGGGGACTAGTTGAGGACTAGTTGTAGAGGTCTGGGGACTAGTTGAGGACTAGTTGTAGAGGTCTGGGGACTAGTTGAGGACTAGTTGTAGAGGTCTGGGGACTAGTTGAGGACTAGTTGTAGAGGTCTGGGGACTAGTTGAGGACTAGTTGTAGAGGTCTGGGGACTAGTTCAGGACTAGTTGTAGAGGTCTGGGGACTAGTTGAGGACTAGTTGTAGAGGTATGTGACCTTCTCTGTGAGGCACAGCTGAAGACGTGATGAAGATCCACCTGGTGGCTGAGACGGTTCCTCTTGGAACAACGTTCTGCCAGAAAGTTCCTGGAAGAACAAAACACAAAGAGCAACTGAGAAACTACTGTATACTCTAGAGTCTACTCTACTGGACCTTTCTGGAATCTACTGGATTCTACTGGACCTTTCTGGACTCTACTGGACCTTCTGGACTCTACTGGACCTTTCTGGACTCTACTGGACCTTTCTGGACTCTACTGGACTCTACTGGACCTTTCTGGACTCTACTGGACCTTTCTGGACTCTACTGGACCTTTCTGGACTCTACTGGACCTTTCTGGACTCTACTGGACTCTACTGACCAACGAGACTGCCGCGGGCCAGGTGCAGCTGGTTCCGTCCCGAGGCCACCCAGACTCCGCTGCCGTTGGCGCTGACCAGGCTCGGCTGGCACTGCGAGTACTGCGACAGGAAGGCGACCACCCGCTCCACCGGCGCCCTGGTTACCGTGGCAACACTCTGGGTGGCGTGCAGCAGGGTCTGGAACAGACTGCCCTGATCGAAGACAACGTAGTCCGAAATACTGATCTGATGGAGACAGAGACAGACCGTCAAGCTGCACATCCGTCCTGAGGTCCACCTGGACGAACAGAGGTTCTGGTATCTCCTTGTACCTGCCACCAGTGGTCGTCGGCGCCCTGCGGTCTGGACCAACAGATGCCGGTTCTGAACCAGAGACTGCCGCTGGCATCAAGAGCCCAGGCGGTACCACCTTCTGCCAGGGCGACACACATCAGCTCCAGACCCTGAGCCTCACTGGAACCAACAGAACCGGAACAACAGGGTACCCGTTAGTTACCCGACTAGTTGAAGAGGTCTGGGGACTAGTTGTAGAGGTCTAGGGACTAGTTGTAGAGGTCTGGGGACTAGTTGTAGAGGTCTAGGGACTAGTTGTAGAGG
>NC_133809.1:330690-348190 GCF_043250625.1 Sebastes fasciatus | reverse complement strand
AACCGTTACTATGGCAACAGCACACAGGAAGACATCCATCATCTCCCCCTCCGGCTCCTCCTGACGGGTTAGATAATCCTCCACAGGGACGTGTTCACGTGGTCCTGGATGTCTTGGTGATCCTGGATGTGTTGGTGGTCCTGGATGTGGTGGTGGTCCTGGATGTCTTGGTGGTCCTGGATGTGGTAGTGGTCCTGGATGTGGTAGTGGTCCTGGAGGTGGTGGTGGTCCTGGTCTTGGTGACCCAGGTAAAGACTACTGGTACTTCCATTGAGATAATCATGTTTTAGAACTACAATTCCCATCATGCTTTTGGAGATGCTAGCATAAAGCCTGTATTCTATATGAGACAGACAGTGAGACAGACAGTGAGACAGGTGGACAGTTACCTGTCTGCAGGTAGAGGTCTCCGTTGGTCCTGATGATCCAGGCCGAGTCGTCACTCAGAGCCACGAAGGCTGTTTGCTCCACAGCTTTGTACCAGTGACGTCTTCCTTTAACGGACACTTTGGCACAAGCAAACGCCGTCATGCTCTTCTGCTCCACCTTCCACAGCAGGTTACCTGATGGAGGTAGCAACAGTTAGCATCCTGCTAATGCTACATACACCTGGAACCAGCAGGTTACCTGATGGAGGTAGCAACAGTTAGCATCCTGCTAATGCTACATACACCTGGAACCAGCAGATTACCTGATGGAGGTAGCAACAGTTAGCATCCTGCTAATGCTACATACACCTGGAACCAGCAGGTTACCTGATGGAGGTAGCAACAGTTAGCATCCTGCTAATGCTACATACACCTGGAACCAGCAGATTACCTGATGGAGGTAGCAACAGTTAGCATCCTGCTAATGCTACATACACCTGGAACCAGCAGGTTACCTGATGGAGGTAGCAACAGTTAGCATCCTGCTAATGCTACATACACCTGGAACCAGCAGATTACCTGATGGAGGTAGCAACAGTTAGCATCCTGCTAATGCTACATACACCTGGAACCAGCAGATTACCTGATGGAGGTAGCAACAGTTAGCATCCTGCTAATGCTACATACACCTGTAACCAGCAGGTTACCTGATGGAGGTAGCAACAGTTAGCATCCTGCTAATGCTACATACACCTGGAACCAGCAGGTTACCTGATGGAGGTAGCAACAGTTAGCATCCTGCTAATGCTACATACACCTGTACACAGCAGCTCACCTGAGGGTGACAACGCCACCTGGTGGACGTTGTCTTCAAAGCGCTGCCAGTTGAGCCCAGTTTCAGGCAGACCGCTGCAAAACAGTCCTCCTTTAAAGTCCAGACACCACACATACCTGAAACACACATGTCACCTGTAAGACAACTGTCAGTCACCTGTAAGACACATTGTGATGGAATTTTCCATCAATTCCTCTCTTATTGGTAGAAAGGTCAGAGTGTTTGTCAGAGTGTCCCTCTGTTGACATTATTGGGTTGGAGTCCTGTCTAGAGGAGCCACCGTTATCTGTACAGCTGTGCCTGTAGTGGAGACCGTAGAGCCAGTCGCTAGGGCAACCAGGGTCAGAGATGCCAGAGGAATGAAGTAAGTCAAAACATGATAAGGGGTAAGACACTGAGCACCAGGGAGGAAGGGCAGAGTTGGGAGGCCTTCACGCAGAGAGCACCTCAATGTGGAGACCTGACAATTGCTCCTTGATCAAGCTTCAATAAACCTTCTTTGTAAGACATCATCAGCTCCGGGACCTCTTCCTTCCTAAGTTAACTTGTGTATCAATTATTCCATCACACACATTACCTGAACATACAGGCCATACTTTAGTCACCTGAGAGTCCACTGACCACCCACCTGTCAGTCACCTGCAGGCTCAGTATTCCACATCCTGGTCCCGAGTATCCCATCCAGCTCTCTGCCAACTACAAAGAGGCAAAATAGAAGAGTAAAGACAAAACAAGTTTCCTGACAGACTCACCTGGTCAGGTTTGTGTTTGTCTCACCTGGTCAGGTTTGTGTGTCTCACCTGGTCAGGTTTGTGTTTGTCTCACCTGGTCAGGTTTGTGTGTCTCACCTGGTCAGGTTTATGTGTCTCACCTGGTCAGGTTTGTTAGTGTCTCACCTGGTCAGGTTTGTGTCTCACCTGGTCAGGTTTATGTGTCTCACCTGGTCAGGTTTATGTGTCACACCTGGTCAGGTTTGTTAGTGTCTCACCTGGTCAGGTTTGTGTGTCTCACCTGGTCAGGTTTATGTGTCACACCAGGTCAGGTTTATGTGTCTCACCTGGTCAGGTTTGTTAGTGTCTCACCTGGTCAGGTTTATGTGTCTCACCTGGTCAGGTTTGTTAGTGTCTCACCTGGTCAGGTTTGTGTGTCTCACCTGGTCAGGTTTATGTGTCTCACCTGGTCAGGTTTGTTAGTGTCTCACCTGGTCAGGTTTATGTGTCTCACCTGGTCAGGTCTGTGTGTCTCACCTGGTCAGGTTTATGTGTCACACCAGGTCAGGTTTATGTGTCTCACCTGGTCAGGTTTGTTAGTGTCTCACCTGGTCAGGTTTATGTGTCTCACCTGGTCAGGTTTGTTAGTGTCTCACCTGGTCAGGTTTATGTGTCTCACCTGGTCAGGTTTGTGTGTCTCACCTGGTCAGGTTTATGTGTCACACCAGGTCAGGTTTATGTGTCTCACCTGGTCAGGTTTGTTAGTGTCTCACCTGGTCAGGTTTATGTGTCTCACCTGGTCAGGTTTGTTAGTGTCTCACCTGGTCAGGTTTATGTGTCTCACCTGGTCAGGTTTGTTAGTGTCTCACCTGGTCAGGTTTGTGTGTCTCACCTGGTCAGGTTTATGTGTCTCACCTGGTCAGGTTTATGTGTCACACCTGGTCAGGTTTATGTGTCACACCTGGTCAGGTTTGTTAGTGTCTCACCTGGTCAGGTTTGTTAGTCTCTCACCTGGTCAGGTTTATGTGTCTCACCAGGTCAGGTTTGTGTTTGTCTCACCTGGTCATGGTTTGTGTTTGTCTCAACTGGTCAGGTTTATGTGTCTCACCTGGTCAGGTTTATGTGTCTCACCTGGTCAGGTTTATGTGTCTCACCTGGTCAGGTCTGTGTGTCTCACTTGGTCAGGTCTGTGTGTCTCACCTGGTCAGGTTTGTGTGTCTCACCTGGTCAGGTTTGTGTTTGTCTCACCTGGTCAGGTTTATGTGTCTCACCTGGTCAGGTTTGTGTTTGTCTCACCTGGTCATGGTTTGTGTTTGTCTCAACTGGTCAGGTTTATGTGTCTCACCTGGTCAGGTTTATGTGTCTCACCTGGTCAGGTTTATGTGTCTCACCTGGTCAGGTCTGTGTGTCTCACTTGGTCAGGTCTGTGTGTCTCACCTGGTCAGTTCTGTGTTTGTCTCACCTGGTCAGGTTTGTGTGTCTCACCTGGTCAGTTCTGTGTTTGTCTCACCTGGTCAGGTTTGTGTGTCTCACCTGGTCAGTTCTGTGTTTGTCTCACCTGGTCAGGTTTGTGTGTCTCACCTGGTCAGGTTTGTGTGTGTCTCTGCTGGTCAGGTTTATGTGTCTCACCTGGTCAGGTTTATGTGTCTCACCTGGTCAGGTTTGTGTGTCTCACCTGGTCAGGTTTGTGTGTGTCTCACCTGGTCAGGTTTGTGTGTGTCTCACCTGGTCAGGTTTGTGTATGTCTCTGTCCTGAGCGTCCTGGTCCATCAGTCGGTCTGTTGTCTTCTCTGTCTGATCAGATGGACAGTTGAGGACGTCCTCACCGCTGCCAGAAAGGAGCAGACTGTGACAGTAGAAGTCTCCGTCTTCATCACTGGACATACTGGGTTTTCTGTCCAGATTGGACACAGTGGAGTAAAACATCTGGTCTGACAGACCAGGAGGGGGCGCCAGGTCCTCATCCTGTCAGCAAACACAGAGGAAACAGTTGTAGAGGTCTGGGGACTATTTGTAGAGGTCTGGGGACTAGTTGTAGAGGTCTGGGGACTAGTTGTAGAGGTCTGGGGACTATTTGTAGAGGTCTGGGGACTAGTTGTAGAGGTCTGGGGACTATTTGTAGAGGTCTGGGGACTAGTTGTAGAGGTCTGGGGACTAGTTGTAGAGGTCTGGGGACTAGTTGTAGAGGTCTGGGGACTATTTGTAGAGGTTTGGGGACTAGTTGTAGAGGTCTGAGGACTAGTTGTAGAGGTCTGAGGACTAGTTGTAGAGGTCTAGGGACTATTTGTAGAGGTCTGGGGACTATATGTAGAGGTCTAGGGACTATTTGTAGAGGTCTAGGGACTAGTTGTAGAGGTCTGGGGACTATATGTAGAGGTCTGGGGACTATATGTAGAGGTCTGGGGACTAGTTGTAGAGGTCTAGGGACTATTTGTAGAGGTCTGGGGACTATATGTAGAGGTCTGGGGACTATTTGTAGAGGTCTAGGGACTATTTGTAGAGGTCTAGGGACTATTTGTAGAGGTCTGGGGACTAGTTGTAGAGGTCTGGGGACTATTTGTAGAGGTCTGGGGACTAAATGTAGAGGTCTAGGGACTATTTGTAGAGGTCTGGGGACTATTTGTAGAGGTCTAGGGACTATTTGTAGAGGTCTGGGGACTAGTTATAGAGGTCTGGGGACTAGTTGTAGAGGTCTAGGGACTATATGTAGAGGTCTGGGGACTAGTTGTAGAGGTCTAGGGACTAGTTGTAGAGGTCTGGGGACTAGTTGTAGAGGTCTGGGGACTAGTTGTAGAGGTCTGGGGACTATTTGTAGAGGTCTGGGGACTATATGTAGAGGTCTAGGGACTATTTGTAGAGGTCTGGGGACTATATGTAGAGGTCTAGGGACTATTTGTAGAGGTCTGGGGACTAGTTGTAGAAGTCTGAGGACTAGTTGTAGAGGTCTGGGGACTAGTTGTAGAGGTCTGGGGACTAGTTGTAGAAGTCTGAGGACTAGTTGAAGAGGTCTGGGGACTAGTTGTAGAGGTCTGGGGACTAGTTGTAGAGGTCTGGGGAATAGTTGCAGAGGTCTGGGGACTAGTTGTAGAGGTCTAGGGAATAGTTGCAGAGGTCTGGGGACTAGTTGTAGAAGTCTGAGGACTAGTTGAAGAGGTCTGGGGACTAGTTGTAGAGGTCTGGGGACTAGTTGAAGAGGTCTAGGGACTAGTTGTAGAGGTCTGGGGACTAGTTGTAGAAGTCTGAGGACTAGTTGAAGAGGTCTGGGGACTAGTTGTAGAGGTCTGGGGACTATTTGTAGAGGTCTGGGGACTAGTTGTAGAGGTCTAGGGACTATTTGAAGAGGTCTAGGGACTAGTTGAAGAGGTTTAGGGACTAGTTGTAGAGGTCTGGGGACTAGTTGAAGAGGTCTAGGGACTAGTTGAAGAGGTTTAGGGACTAGTTTGGGACTAGTTGAAGAGGTCTAGGGACTATTTGTAGAGGTCTGGGGACTAGTTGTAGAGGTCTGGGGACTAGTTGAAGAGGTCTAGGGACTAGTTGAAGAGGTTTAGGGACTAGTTGTAGAGGTCTGGGGACTAGTTGAAGAGGTCTAGGGACTAGTTGAAGAGGTTTAGGGACTAGTTTGGGACTAGTTGAAGAGGTCTAGGGACTATTTGTAGAGGTCTGGGGACTAGTTGTAGAGGTCTAGGGACTATTTGTAGAGGTCTGGGGACTAGTTGTAGAGGTCTAGGGACTATTTGTAGAGGTCTGGGGACTATTTTTAGAGGTCTGGGGACTATTTGTAGAGGTCTGGGGACTAGTTATAGAGGTCTGGGGACTAGTTGTAGAGGTCTAGGGACTATATGTAGAGGTCTGGGGACTAGTTGTAGAGGTCTAGGGACTAGTTGTAGAGGTCTGGGGACTAGTTGTAGAGGTCTGGGGACTAGTTGTAGAGGTCTGGGGACTATATGTAGAGGTCTAGGGACTATTTGTAGAGGTCTGGGGACTATTTGTAGAGGTCTAGGGACTATTTGTAGAGGTCTAGGGACTATTTGTAGAGGTCTAGGGACTATTTGTAGATGTCTGGGGACTATTTGTAGAGGTCTAGGGACTATTTGTAGAGGTCTAGGGACTATTTGTAGAGGTCTGGGGACTATTTGTAGAGGTCTAGGGACTATTTGTAGAGGTCTAGGGACTATTTGTAGAGGTCTAGGGACTATTTGTAGAGGTCTGGGGACTAGTTGTAGAGGTCTGGGGACTATTTGTAGAGGTCTAGGGACTATTTGTAGAGGTCTGGGGACTAGTTGTAGAAGTCTGAGGACTAGTTGTAGAGGTCTGGGGACTAGTTGTAGAGGTCTGGGGACTAGTTGTAGAAGTCTGAGGACTAGTTGAAGAGGTCTGGGGACTAGTTGTAGAGGTCTAGGGAATAGTTGCAGAGGTCTGGGGACTAGTTGTAGAAGTCTGAGGACTAGTTGAAGAGGTCTGGGGACTAGTTGTAGAGGTCTGGGGACTAGTTGAAGAGGTCTAGGGACTAGTTGAAGAGGTTTAGGGACTAGTTTGGGACTAGTTGAAGAGGTCTAGGGACTATTTGTAGAGGTCTGGGGACTAGTTGTAGAGGTCTGGGGACTAGTTGAAGAGGTCTAGGGACTAGTTGAAGAGGTTTAGGGACTAGTTGTAGAGGTCTGGGGACTAGTTGAAGAGGTCTAGGGACTAGTTGAAGAGGTTTAGGGACTAGTTTGGGACTAGTTGAAGAGGTCTAGGGACTATTTGTAGAGGTCTGGGGACTAGTTGTAGAGGTCTAGGGACTATTTGTAGAGGTCTGGGGACTAGTTGTAGAGGTCTAGGGACTATTTGTAAAGGTCTGGGGACTAGTTGTAGAGGTCTAGGGACTATTTGTAGAGGTCTAGGGACTATTTGTAGAGGTCTGGGGACTAGTTGTAGAGGTCTAGGGACTATTTGTAGAGGTCTGGGGACTAGTTGTAGAGGTCTAGGGACTATTTGTAGAGGTCTGGGGACTATTTGTAGAGGTCTGGGGACTATTTGTAGAGGTCTGGGGACTATTTTTAGAGGTCTGGGGACTAGTTATAGAGGTCTGGGGACTAGTTGTAGAGGTCTAGGGACTATATGTAGAGGTCTGGGGACTAGTTGTAGAGGTCTAGGGACTAGTTGTAGAGGTCTGGGGACTAGTTGTAGAGGTCTGGGGACTATTTGTAGAGGTCTGGGGACTATATGTAGAGGTCTAGGGACTATTTGTAGAGGTCTGGGGACTATTTGTAGAGGTCTAGGGACTATTTGTAGAGGTCTGGGGACTATTTGTAGAGGTCTAGGGACTATTTGTAGAGGTCTAGGGACTATTTGTAGAGGTCTAGGGACTATTTGTAGAGGTCTGGGGACTATTTGTAGAGGTCTAGGGACTATTTGTAGAGGTCTAGGGACTATTTGTAGAGGTCTGGGGACTATTTGTAGAGGTCTAGGGACTATTTGTAGAGGTCTGGGGACTAGTTGTAGAGGTCTGGGGACTATTTGTAGAGGTCTGGGGACTAGTTGTAGAGGTCTGGGGACTATTTGTAGAGGTCTGGGGACTATTTGCAGATGTCTGGGGACTAGTTGGGGACTAGTTGTAGAGGTCTAGGGACTAGTTGTAGAGGTCTGAGGACTAGTTGTAGAAGTCTGGGGACTATTTGTAGAGGTCTGGGGACTATATGTAGAGGTCTAGGGACTATTTGTAGAGGTCTGGGGACTATTTGTAGAGGTCTAGGGACTATTTGTAGAGGTCTGGGGACTATTTGTAGAGGTCTAGGGACTATTTGTAGAGGTCTGGGGACTATTTGTAGAGGTCTAGGGACTATTTGTAGAGGTCTGGGGACTAGTTGTAGAGGTCTGGGGACTATTTGTAGAGGTCTGGGGACTAGTTGTAGAGGTCTGGGGACTAGTTGTAGAGGTCTAGGGACTATTTGTAGAGGTCTGGGGACTATTTGTAGAGGTCTGGGGACTATTTGCAGACGTCTGGGGACTAGTTGGGGACTAGTTGTAGAGGTCTAGGGACTAGTTGTAGAGGTCTGAGGACTAGTTGTAGAAGTCTGAGGACTAGTTGTAGAGGTCTGGGGACTAGTTGTAGAGGTCTGGGGACTAGTTGTAGAGGTCTGGGGACTAGTTGTAGAGGTCTGGGGACTAGTTGTAGAAGTCTGAGGACTAGTTGTAGAGGTCTGGGGACTAGTTGTAGAGGTCTGGGGACTAGTTGTAGAAGTCTGAGGACTAGTTGAAGAGGTCTGGGGACTAGTTGTAGAGGTCTAGGGACTATTTGTAGAGGTCTAGGGACTATTTGTAGAGGTCTGGGGACTAGTTGTAGAGGTCTAGGGACTATTTGTAGAGGTCTAGGGACTATTTGTAGAGGTCTGGGGACTATTTGTAGAGGTCTAGGGACTATTTGTAGAGGTCTAGGGACTATTTGTAGAGGTCTGGGGACTAGTTGTAGAGGTCTGGGGACTATTTGTAGAGGTCTGGGGACTAGTTGTAGAGGTCTGGGGACTATTTGTAGAGGTCTGGGGACTATTTGTAGAGGTCTGGGGACTATTTGCAGACGTCTGGGGACTAGTTGGGGACTAGTTGTAGAGGTCTAGGGACTAGTTGTAGAGGTCTGAGGACTAGTTGTAGAAGTCTGGGGACTATTTGTAGAGGTCTGGGGACTATATGTAGAGGTCTAGGGACTATTTGTAGAGGTCTGGGGACTATTTGTAGAGGTCTAGGGACTATTTGTAGAGGTCTAGGGACTATTTGTAGAGGTCTAGGGACTATTTGTAGAGGTCTAGGGACTATTTGTAGAGGTCTGGGGACTATTTGTAGAGGTCTAGGGACTATTTGTAGAGGTCTGGGGACTATTTGTAGAGGTCTAGGGACTATTTGTAGAGGTCTGGGGACTATTTGTAGAGGTCTAGGGACTATTTGTAGAGGTCTAGGGACTATTTGTAGAGGTCTGGGGACTAGTTGTAGAGGTCTGGGGACTATTTGTAGAGGTCTGGGGACTAGTTGTAGAGGTCTGGGGACTAGTTGTAGAGGTCTAGGGACTATTTGTAGAGGTCTGGGGACTATTTGTAGAGGTCTGGGGACTATTTGTAGAGGTCTGGGGACTATTTGCAGACGTCTGGGGACTAGTTGGGGACTAGTTGTAGAGGTCTAGGGACTAGTTGTAGAGGTCTGAGGACTAGTTGTAGAAGTCTGAGGACTAGTTGTAGAGGTCTGGGGACTAGTTGTAGAGGTCTGGGGACTAGTTGTAGAGGTCTGGGGACTAGTTGTAGAGGTCTGGGGACTAGTTGTAGAAGTCTGAGGACTAGTTGTAGAGGTCTGGGGACTAGTTGTAGAGGTCTGGGGACTAGTTGTAGAAGTCTGAGGACTAGTTGAAGAGGTCTGGGGACTAGTTGTAGAGGTCTGGGGACTAGTTGTAGAAGTCTGAGGACTAGTTGAAGAGGTCTGGGGACTAGTTGTAGAGGTCTGGGGACTAGTTGAAGAGGTCTAGGGACTAGTTGAAGAGGTTTAGGGACTAGTTTGGGACTAGTTGAAGAGGTCTAGGGACTATTTGTAGAGGTCTGGGGACTAGTTGTAGAGGTCTGGGGACTAGTTGAAGAGGTCTAGGGACTAGTTGAAGAGGTTTAGGGACTAGTTGTAGAGGTCTGGGGACTAGTTGAAGAGGTCTAGGGACTAGTTGAAGAGGTTTAGGGACTAGTTTGGGACTAGTTGAAGAGGTCTAGGGACTATTTGTAGAGGTCTGGGGACTAGTTGTAGAGGTCTAGGGACTATTTGTAGAGGTCTGGGGACTAGTTGTAGAGGTCTAGGGACTATTTGTAGAGGTCTGGGGACTAGTTGTAGAGGTCTAGGGACTATTTGTAGAGGTCTAGGGACTATTTGTAGAGGTCTGGGGACTAGTTGTAGAGGTCTAGGGACTATTTGTAGAGGTCTGGGGACTAGTTGTAGAGGTCTAGGGACTATTTGTAGAGGTCTAGGGACTATTTGTAGAGGTCTGGGGACTAGTTGTAGAGGTCTAGGGACTATTTGTAGAGGTCTGGGGACTAGTTGTAGAGGTCTAGGGACTATTTGTAGAGGTCTGGGGACTATTTTTAGAGGTCTGGGGACTATTTGTAGAGGTCTGGGGACTAGTTGTAGAGGTCTAGGGACTATTTGTAGAGGTCTAGGGACTATTTGTAGAGGTCTGGGGACTAGTTGTAGAGGTCTAGGGACTATTTGTAGAGGTCTGGGGACTAGTTGTAGAGGTCTAGGGACTATTTGTAGAGGTCTGGGGACTATTTTTAGAGGTCTGGGGACTAGTTATAGAGGTCTGGGGACTAGTTGTAGAGGTCTAGGGACTATATGTAGAGGTCTGGGGACTAGTTGTAGAGGTCTAGGGACTAGTTGTAGAGGTCTGGGGACTAGTTGTAGAGGTCTGGGGACTAGTTGTAGAGGTCTGGGGACTAGTTGTAGAGGTCTAGGGACTAGTTGAAGAGGTCTAGGGACTAGTTGCAGAGGTTTAGGGACTAGTTGGGGACTAGTTACTGAGGACTAGGGACTAGTCTCAGAGGTCTAACTGGCCTGATCTTCACAGGTATTTAGACCGCGGGGGGAACCTGGCTTGGACCTGTCCTCAGAGACCTGATAGTCACACGTGTTTATATTCATGTCCAGAACAGGGTTAGGGTTAGGGACCTCCAGCATCATCACCTCCTCCTTCTCTTCTGGTCCAATCAGAGGGCTCAGAAACTCATCCTCCTGCTCCTCCATTGGCTGCTGCTCCCGTCTGTCCTCCTCCTCGGTGTTGTGCATGTAGGAGAAGGTGCACTCCAGCAGCAGATCCACGTTCGGGGTCGGGGGGACGACCTCTGCATCTGCACCGGGACCAGAGGCTTTCCGCCGGTTCTCCAGACCCTGGAGGAGCAGGGAGCCTGGAGGGAGCAGGGAGCTGGGACAAGAACACAAGGATGAGACAGACAGCTCAGTGGGGAGCAGGACACGAGGATGAGACACTGGTCTTGAGTTACTAACCCAGACTCCACCTCCACCCCTGCCTCCTGTGAGTCCGTCAGAGAGTCCTGGATCTGAAGGTCCAGACCGATGAGGGAGGCTCCGTCACTCAGAGGAGTTCCACTTCCACCGTCGCTACAGCTGCCGTCCTGGACTACAAACATGGAGTCTGAACAGCTGCTCTCAGAGAGGCGGTTCCCACTGCTGCTGTCTGAGGACGGAGACACGGAGACGACAGAGACAGTGAGACAGTGAGACAGTGAGACAGTGAGACACAGAGACAGACAGACAGGGACAGTGAGACGACAGAGACAGTGAGACGACAGAGACAGAGAGACAGACGCAGTGAGACACAGACGCAGTGAGACACAGAGACAGTGAGACACAGAGACAGTGAGACACAGAGACAGACAGACAGGGACAGTGAGACGACAGAGACAGTGAGACGACAGAGACAGAGAGACAGACGCAGTGAGACACAGACGCAGTGAGACACAGAGACAGTGAGACACAGAGACAGTGAGACACAGAGACAGACAGACAGGGACAGTGAGACGACAGAGACAGTGAGACGACAGAGACAGTGAGACACAGAGACAGTGAGAGACAGAGACAGTGAGACACAGAGACAGAGAGACAGAGAGACAGAGACAGTGAGACAGTGAGACAGTGAGACACAGAGACAGTGAGACACAGAGACAGTGAGACACAGAGACAGTGAGACACAGAGACAGAGAGACAGAGAGACAGAGACAGTGAGACAGAGAGACAGAGAGACAGAGACAGTGAGACACAGAGACACAGAGACAGTGAGACGACAGTGAGACAGTGAGACACAGAGACAGTGAGACACAGAGACAGAGAGACAGAGAGACAGAGACAGTGAGACAGTGAGACAGTGAGACAGTGAGACACAGAGACAGAGAGACACAGAGACAGTGAGACACAGAGACAGAGAGACAGAGAGACAGAGAGACAGAGACAGTGAGACAGACGCAGTGAGACACAGACGCAATGAGACACAGAGACAGTGAGACACAGAGACAGTGAGACACAGAGACAGTGAGACGACAGAGACAGTGAGACACAGAGACAGTGAGACAGAGAAACAGAGACAGTGAGACACAGAGACAGAGACAGTGAGACAGAGAAACAGAGACAGTGAGACACAGAGACAGTGAGATACAGAGACAGAGACAGTGAGACACAGAGACACAGAGACAGTGAGACAGTGAGACACAGAGACAGTGAGACAGAGAAACAGAGACAGTGAGACACAGAGACAGTGAGATACAGAGACAGAGACAGTGAGACACAGAGACACAGAGACAGTGAGACACAGAGACACAGAGACAGTGAGACACAGAGACACAGAGACAGTGAGACACAGAGACAGTGTGACACAGAGACAGTGAGACACAGAGACAGTGAGACAGAGAGACAGAGACAGTGAGACAGAGACAGTGTGACACAGAGACAGTGAGACACAGAGACAGTGAGACACAGAGACAGTGAGACAGAGACAGTGAGACACAGAGACAGAGACAGTGAGACAGAGAGACAGAGAGACAGAGACAGTGAGACACAGAGACACAGAGACAGAGACAGTGAGACACAGAGACACAGAGACAGAGACAGTGAGACACAGAGACACAGAGACAGAGACAGTGAGACACAGAGACAGTGAGACAGAGAAACAGAGACAGTGAGACACAGAGACAGTGTGACACAGAGACAGTGAGACACAGAGACAGTGAGACAGAGAGACAGAGACAGTGAGACAGAGACAGTGTGACACAGAGACAGTGAGACACAGAGACAGTGAGACACAGAGACAGTGAGACAGAGACAGTGAGACACAGAGACAGAGACAGTGAGACAGAGAGACAGAGAGACAGAGACAGTGAGACACAGAGACACAGAGACAGAGACAGTGAGACACAGAGACACAGAGACAGTGAGACGACAGTGAGACAGTGAGACACAGAGACAGTGAGACACAGAGACAGAGAGACAGAGAGACAGAGACAGTGAGACAGTGAGACAGTGAGACACAGAGACAGAGAGACACAGAGACAGTGAGACAGTGAGACACAGAGACAGAGAGACACAGAGACAGTGAGACACAGAGACAGAGAGACAGAGAGACAGAGAGACAGAGACAGTGAGACAGACGCAGTGAGACACAGACGCAATGAGACACAGAGACAGTGAGACACAGAGACAGTGAGACACAGAGACAGTGAGACAGTGAGACACAGAGACAGTGAGACACAGAGACAGTGAGACAGAGAAACAGAGACAGTGAGACACAGAGACAGAGACAGTGAGACAGAGAAACAGAGACAGTGAGACACAGAGACAGTGTGACACAGAGACACAGAGACAGTGAGACAGTGAGACACAGAGACAGTGAGACAGAGAAACAGAGACAGTGAGACACAGAGACAGTGAGACACAGAGACAGAGACAGTGAGACACAGAGACAGTGAGACAGAGAAACAGAGACAGTGAGACACAGAGACAGTGAGACACAGAGACAGAGACAGTGAGACAGAGAAACAGAGACAGTGAGACACAGAGACAGTGAGACAGAGAAACAGAGACAGTGAGACACAGAGACAGTGAGACACAGAGACAGTGAGATACAGAGACAGAGACAGTGAGACACAGAGACACAGAGACAGTGAGACAGAGAAACAGAGACAGTGAGACACAGAGACAGTGTGACACAGAGACAGTGAGACACAGAGACAGTGAGACACAGACAGTGAGACAGAGAAACAGAGACAGTGAGACACAGAGACAGTGTGACACAGAGACAGTGAGACACAGAGACAGTGAGACAGAGACAGTGAGACACAGAGACAGAGACAGTGAGACACAGAGACAGAGAGACACAGAGACAGTGTGACACAGAGACAGTGAGACACAGAGACAGAGACAGTGAGAAACAGAGACAGAGAGACACAGAGACAGTGTGACACAGAGACAGTGAGACACAGAGACAGAGACAGTGAGACAGAGACAGTGAGACACAGACAGTGAGACACAGAGACAGAGAGACACAGAGACAGAGAGACACAGAGACAGAGAGACACAGAGACAGTGAGACACAGAGACAGTGAGACACAGAGACAGAGACACAGAGACAGTGAGACACAGAGACAGTGAGACAGAGACAGTGAGACACAGAGACAGTGAGACACAGAGACAGTGAGACACAGAGACAGTGAGACACAGAGACAGAGACAGTGAGACAGAGACAGTGAGACACAGACAGTGAGACACAGAGACAGAGAGACACAGAGACAGTGTGACACAGAGACAGTGAGACACAGAGACAGAGACAGTGAGACAGAGACAGTGAGACACAGACAGTGAGACACAGAGACAGAGAGACACAGAGACAGTGAGACACAGAGACAGTGAGACACAGAGACAGAGACACAGAGACAGTGAGACACAGAGACAGTGAGACAGAGACAGTGAGACACAGAGACAGTGAGACAGAGACAGTGAGACACAGAGACAGTGAGACACAGAGACAGTGAGACAGAGACAGTGAGACACAGAGACAGTGAGACAGAGAGACATAGACAGTGAGACACAGAGACAGTGAGACAGAGACAGTGAGACACAGAGACAGAGACAGTGAGACACAGAGACAGTAAAGACACAGAGACAGTGAGACAGAGAGACAGTGAGACACAGAGACAGTGAGACACAGACAGTGAGACACAGAGACAGTGAGACACAGAGACAGTGAGACACAGAGACAGTGAGACAGAGACAGTGAGACACAGAGACAGTGAGACGACAGAGACAGTGAGACAGTGAGACACAGAGACAGTGAGACACAGAGACAGTGAGACACAGAGACAGTGAGACAGTGAGACAGTGAGACAGTGAGACAGTGAGACACAGAGACAGTGAGACAGTGAGACAGTGAGACACAGAGACAGTGAGACAGTGAGACACAGAGACAGTGAGACAGAGAGACAGAGAGACAGAGACAGTGAGACAGACGCAGTGAGACACAGACGCAATGAGACACAGAGACAGTGAGACACAGAGACAGTGAGACACAGAGACAGTGAGACAGTGAGACACAGAGACAGTGAGACACAGAGACAGTGAGACAGAGAAACAGAGACAGTGAGACACAGAGACAGAGACAGTGAGACAGAGAAACAGAGACAGTGAGACACAGAGACAGTGTGACACAGAGACACAGAGACAGTGAGACAGTGAGACACAGAGACAGTGAGACAGAGAAACAGAGACAGTGAGACACAGAGACAGTGAGACACAGAGACAGAGACAGTGAGACACAGAGACAGTGAGACAGAGAAACAGAGACAGTGAGACACAGAGACAGTGAGACACAGAGACAGAGACAGTGAGACAGAGAAACAGAGACAGTGAGACACAGAGACAGTGAGACAGAGAAACAGAGACAGTGAGACACAGAGACAGTGAGACACAGAGACAGTGAGATACAGAGACAGAGACAGTGAGACACAGAGACACAGAGACAGTGAGACAGAGAAACAGAGACAGTGAGACACAGAGACAGTGTGACACAGAGACAGTGAGACACAGAGACAGTGAGACACAGAGACAGTGTGACACAGAGACAGTGAGACACAGAGACAGTGAGACACAGACAGTGAGACAGAGAAACAGAGACAGTGAGACACAGAGACAGTGTGACACAGAGACAGTGAGACACAGAGACAGTGAGACAGAGACAGTGAGACACAGAGACAGAGACAGTGAGACACAGAGACAGAGAGACACAGAGACAGTGAGACACAGAGACAGTGAGACACAGAGACAGAGACAGTGAGACAGAGACAGTGAGACACAGACAGTGAGACACAGAGACAGAGAGACACAGAGACAGAGAGACACAGAGACAGAGAGACACAGAGACAGTGAGACACAGAGACAGTGAGACACAGAGACAGAGACACAGAGACAGTGAGACACAGAGACAGTGAGACAGAGACAGTGAGACACAGAGACAGTGAGACACAGAGACAGTGAGACACAGAGACAGTGAGACACAGAGACAGAGACAGTGAGACAGAGACAGTGAGACACAGACAGTGAGACACAGAGACAGAGAGACACAGAGACAGTGTGACACAGAGACAGTGAGACACAGAGACAGAGACAGTGAGACAGAGACAGTGAGACACAGACAGTGAGACACAGAGACAGAGAGACACAGAGACAGAGAGACACAGAGACAGAGAGACACAGAGACAGTGAGACACAGAGACAGTGAGACACAGAGACAGAGACACAGAGACAGTGAGACACAGAGACAGTGAGACAGAGACAGTGAGACACAGAGACAGTGAGACAGAGACAGTGAGACACAGAGACAGTGAGACACAGAGACAGAGACACAGAGACAGTGAGACACAGAGACAGTGAGACAGAGACAGTGAGACACAGAGACAGTGAGACACAGAGACAGTGAGACACAGAGACAGTGAGACACAGAGACAGTGAGACACAGAGACAGTGAGACACAGAGACAGTGAGACACAGAGACAGTGAGACAGAGACAGTGAGACACAGAGACAGTGAGACACAGAGACAGAGACACAGAGACAGTGAGACACAGAGACAGTGAGACAGAGACAGTGAGACACAGAGACAGTGAGACAGAGAGACATAGACAGTGAGACACAGAGACAGTGAGACAGAGACAGTGAGACACAGAGACAGAGACAGTGAGACACAGAGACAGTAAAGACACAGAGACAGTGAGACAGAGAGACAGTGAGACACAGAGACAGTGAGACACAGACAGTGAGACACAGAGACAGTGAGACACAGAGACAGTGAGACACAGAGACAGTGAGACAGAGACAGTGAGACACAGAGACAGTGAGACGACAGAGACAGTGAGACAGTGAGACACAGAGACAGTGAGACACAGAGACAGTGAGACACAGAGACAGTGAGACAGTGAGACAGTGAGACAGTGAGACAGTGAGACACAGAGACAGTGAGACAGTGAGACAGTGAGACACAGAGACAGTGAGACAGTGAGACACAGAGACAGTGAGACACAGAGACAGTGAGACACAGAGACAGTGAGACAGTGAGACAATGAGACAGTGAAATACAGACAGTGAGACAGAGACAGAGAGACAGACGCAGTGAGACACAGACGCAATGAGACACAGAGACAGTGAGACACAGAGACAGTGAGACAGAGACAGAGACAGTGAGACGACAGAGACAGTGAAACACAGAGACAGAGAGACAGTGAGACACAGAGACAGTGAGACGACAGAGACAGTGAGACACAGAGACAGAGAGACAGAGAGACAGTGAGACACAGAGACAGTGTGACACAGAGACAGTGAGACACAGAGACAGTGAGACACAGAGACAGTGAGACACAGAGACAGTGAGACACAGAGACAGTGAGATACAGAGACAGTGAGACACAGAGACAGTGAGACAGTGAGACAGTGAGACACAGAGACAGTGAGACACAGAAACAGTGAGACAGAGACAGTGAGACAGAGAGACAGAGACAGTGAGACAGAGACAGTGAGACAGAGACAGTGAGA
>NC_133809.1:288190-325690 GCF_043250625.1 Sebastes fasciatus | reverse complement strand
CCCCCTGTTAACACACACACATTATATACACTATAGATATATAGGTATATATCTATACACTATACTGGAAAAACAAAGTAGTTAAACTGGTGTTTGGTGGATTATTTCTCTGTTGTTCCAATGCTAATGGTGATGCTAATGCTAATGGTCATTGTATTCTACATGGTTGAAAGCCTGGTTATTGACCTTCACAATGATGTCACACTTGTAAGGATCATGTATTTGTGGGATGAGCAGCACAGCTGATGATGTGGGGAGCGCCCAAGAACAATGTTCCAAAATGCTCTGTCAATGGTAAACAGTGTATTCTCATAAGGCTACCAGGAAGCCTGCAATGACTGCCCTTCACCGTCAGGCCCGTTGGCGCTGGTGTCTCCAACACAGACAATGGAACCTGAACATGTGGGGGAATGTCATGTTCAGTGATGAGTCCAGGTTCTGTCTGCAGAAGTTGGATGGCAGGTCAAAGTATGGAGACGACGTGGAGAACGCTATGCTGATTGTTGAACTGATGGAGTAACAGCTTTTGGTGGGGGCAGTGTCATGGTGTGGGGGGGGGGGCATCTCCCTCACTGGCAAAACAAGGCTTGTCATCATTGAAGGCCATCTCAATGCAGGGAGATATCAGGATGAGATCCTGCAGCCAGTGGTGATCCCATATCTCCACAATCTGGGACCTAACTTCATCCTCCAAGAAACAACGCCCCCCCCCCACAGAGCCAGGGTTATCACAGACTACCTCCACAATGTGGGAGGAGAGAGAATGGAACGGCCTGCCAAGAGTCCAGACCTCAACCCAATTCAACACTTGTGGGATCAGCTTGGGCGTGCTGTACGTGTTAGAGTGACCAACACAACCACGCTGGCTGACCTGCAACCAATCCTGGTTGAGGAATGGAACGCCATCCCACAGCAACGTGTGACCAGGTTGGTGACCAGCATGAGGAGGAGGTGCCAGGCTGTTGTGGCTGCGTATGGATCTTCCACCTCTACTGAGGCTCCTGACGGTGGATTCAATCAATCAATATGTCTTGTTTGTTCCTTGTTACTGATAGAGAGTTCAATCATCCACCAAACAACTCACAACAAGAGTCAACACCAACAGGAGAATACACTGTTTACCATCGGCACCGGGGCTCCACACATCATCAGCTGTGCTGCTCATCCCACAAATACATGATCCTTACAAGTGTGACATCATTGTGAAGGTCAATAAACAGGCTTTCCAACGATGTAGAATACAATGACCATTAGCATTAGCATCACCATTAGCATTGGAACAACAGAGAAATAATCCACCAAACACCAGTTAACTACTTGTTTTTCCAGTTTATATATATATATATAAATATATATATATAAATATATATATAAATATATATATATATATATATATTTATATATATATATATATATCTCACCTGGTCCAGGTCCAGAGAGGAGAACACCACTCGTCCTTTATCGTCTCCAGAGAAGAGCTTCATCCCGTTGGTGCTCCACGCCAGAGACGTTACGGAGCCTTTATGGAGGCCGACCACGTCGAACCGCCTCAGCTACACGGAGAGAGACCAACAGGTGGGTGTGATAGGCCGATGACGGGACATCACCTGGCTCTGAGACACCTGTCCAACGTCTCACCTGTTTGTTTCGACCAGGAAGCGGAGACACCAGCTGGAAGACCGCAACTCGACCTGATGCTGTTCCCACGGCAACCAGATCATCAAAACAGCTGAGCAGCTTCACCGCCGTGATCGCATCACTCTTTCCCTGTTACACATCATCAAAGCATCAATATATCAATATAGAATATAGAATATATAGCACCCAACTGAATCAGCATGATGTCACTTCCTGTTAGTGGAGGGAACCAGGGAGATGCTAACTTCCTGTTGGTAGCTAGACCTCCTGTAAAAACCGACTGAGCACCACAGAAGAAGAAGAGCTCTGACCTCCAGGCTGTACTTGTTCATGTGTCCGAGGCGGCGGCAGTACAGGTAGAGCATGCCGATGCTGCTGCCCACCGCCAGGAAGTCACTGCTGCTGTCCAGAGCCGTCAGGTAGACCAGGACGGACCTGAACCCACGCTGCACCTGCAGGGAGACCGCCAGAGACAGGCCTTCATCATCACATCATCAACATCATCATCATCATCATCATTAGAACATTCAGCTCCCCCCTTCCATCACATTCACTTCACCACTAGTGGTTGCCAGCCAGACCATTAAGCTAAGATGCTAATGTGTTCTAACGTCAGTTGTTATTTGTTGCCACGGTAACTACTGGCGTATCCTGCAGCCTGATGGAGACACCAGTGTCGCTGAGCCCTGGGATCAGTACCGGATCAGTACCGGATCAGTACCGGAATGAAGCCAGACGTTCACCGCCAAACTGACAACACAGAGACACCACGTGACATCAACGCCGGTATACTAGGGCAGCACCTTGGCCTGGGTTCTGGCCTGGTTTGGAACGGTTCGGTACCTTGGCCTGGGTTCTGGCCTGGTTTGGGACGGTTCGGTACCTTGGCTGGGATGGCGTTCAGGAGATAGTAGAGCGGGCAGAACTCTCTGAGGACAGAAGGCGGGGTGGCCATGGTTCTGCCGGAGGACGTCTGGAGGACGTCTGGAGGAAGTCTGGAGGACGTCTGGAGGACGTCTGGAGGACGTCTGGAGGACGTCTAGAGGACGTCTGGAGGACGTCTGGAGGAAGTGGACTCAACTGTTTCTGAAAGTCAAATGAAAAGCTCCAGTTAAAAACCCATGTTAGAAGGTGAGAAGAAGAAGTGCATGTAGAGAACGACACGGAGGGAACACGGGGCTTCCGGTTCTAATCCAGCACGGTGTGGTGGACCAGACACATCACAGAGAAACCCTTCATCAGGTTGTTAGAGGTCTAACGTCATGTTATTACTGGTTAGAATCAAAGAGAACCGCTGTGAAGGTTCTGCTGTCAGAACAGCTGAAGGACTCAGTTCAGGGTTCCGTTGCTGGTTATCTGATAACATCCACCGTTAGAAGACATTGAGATGTACTGAAGGCAGCATGGAGCTCTGATCATCAGCACAGGTTCATCTGATCTGATCTGATCTGATCTGCTCCTCACCAGAGAACAACATTAAACTACCAACACATTAACACCATTAAACAAAAACACTTCACCACCACTACATTTATATAAACCATTTATATAGAAACCATTTATATAGAAACCATTTATACATAAACCATTTATAGAAACCATTTATATATAAACCATTTATATAGAAACCATTTATACATAAACCATTTATAGAAACCATTTATATATAAACCATTTATATAGAAAACATTTATACATAAACCATTTATAGAAACCATTTATATAGAAACCATTTATAGAAACCATTTATACATAAACCATTTATATAGAAACCATTTATATAGAAAACATTTATACATAAACCATTTATAGAAACCATTTATATATAAACCATTTATATATAAACCATTTATACATAAACCATTTATAGAAACCATTTATATAGAAACCATTTATAGAAACCATTTATACATAAAACATTAATAGAAACCATTTATATAGAAACCATTTATAGAAACCATTTATACATAAACCATTTATAGAAACCATTTATATAGAAACCATTTATAGAAACCATTTATATAAACCATTTATACATAAACCATTTATAGAAACCATTTATATATAAACCATTTATATAGAAAACATTTATACATAAACCATTTATAGAAACCATTTATATATAAACCATTTATACATAAACCATTTATAGAAACCATTTATATAGAAACCATTTATAGAAACCATTTATACATAAACCATTAATAGAAACCATTTATATAGAAACCATTTATAGAAACCATTTATACATAAACCATTTATAGAAACCATTTATATAGAAACCATTTATAGAAACCATTTATATAGAAACCATTTATAGAAACCATTTATATAGAAACCATTTATAGAAACCATTTATACATAAACCATTTATAGAAACCATTTATAGAAACCATTTATACATAAACCATTTATAGAAACCATTTATAGAAACCATTTATACAGAAACCATTTATAGAAACCATTTATATAGAAACCATTTATATAGAAACCATTTATAGAAACCATTTATACATAAACCATTTATAGAAACCATTTATAGAAACCATTTATATAGAAACCATTTATATAGAAACCATTTATAGAAACCATTTATACATAAACCATTTATAGAAACCATTTATATAGAAACCATTTATATATAAACCATTTATACATAAACCATTTATATAGAAACCATTTATAGAAACCATTTATATAGAAACCATTTATATAGAAAACATTTATACATAAACCATTTATATATAAACCATTTATATAGAAACCATGTATAGAAACCATTTATAGAAACCATTTATACATAAACCATTTATAGAAACCATTTATATAGAAACCATTTATAGAAACCATTTATACATAAACCATTTATAGAAACCATTTATATAGAAACCATTTATACATAAACCATTTATAGAAACCATTTATACATAAACCATTTATAGAAAAACCATTTATAGAAACCATTTATACATAAACCATTTATAGAAACCATTTATACAGAAACCATTTATAGAAACCATTTATACATAAACCATTTATAGAAACCATTTATATAGAAACCATTTATAGAAACCATTTATAGAAACCATTTATATAGAAACCATTTCTATAGAAACCATTTCTATAGAAACCATTTATAGAAACCATTTATACATAAACCATTTATAGAAACCATTTATAGAAACCATTTATACATAAACCATTTATAGAAACCATTTATATAGAAACCATTTATAGAAACCATTTATACATAAACCATTTATAGAAACCATTTATAGAAACCATTTATATAGAAACCATTTATAGAAACCATTTATATATAGAAACCATTTCTATAGAAACCATTTCTATAAACCATTTATATAAACCATTTATATATAGAAACCATTTATAGAAAACATGTATAGAAACCATTTATATAAACCATTTATATATAAACCATTTATAGAAACCATTTATAGAAACCATTTATATATAGAAACCATTTATAGAAACCATTTATATAGAAACCATTTATATAAACCATTTATATATAGAAACCATTTATATATAGAAACCATTTATATAAACCATTTATAGAAACCATATATAGAAACCATTTATATAAAACATTTATATAGAAACCATTTATAGAAACCATTTATACATAAACCATTTATAGAAACCATTTATAGAAACCATTTATAGAAACCATTTATATAGAAACCATTTATATAGAAACCATTTATAGAAACCATTTATATATAGAAACCATTTATATAAACCATTTCTATAGAAACCATTTCTATAGAAACCATTTATAGAAACCATTTATAGAAACCATTTATATATATAAACCATTTATATATATATAAACCATTTATAGAAACCATTTATATAGAAACCATTTATAGAAACCATTTATACATAAACCATTTATAGAAAACATTTATAGAAACCATTTATATATAAACCATTTATAGAAACCATTTATACATAAACCATTTATAGAAACCATTTATATAGAAACCATTTATAGAAACCATTTATACATAAACCATTTATAGAAACCATTTATAGAAACCATTTATATAGAAACCATTTATATAGAAACCATTTATAGAAACCATTTATAGAAACCATTTATATATAGAAACCATTTATATAAACCATTTCTATATAAACCATTTATATAAACCATTTATATATAGAAACCATTTATAGAAACCATTTATAGAAACCATATATAGAAACCATTTATATATAAACCATTTATAGAAACCATTTATATAAACTATTTATATAAACCCATTTATATATAAACCATTTATATAAGCATTTATATAAACCCATTTATATAAAACATTTATATATAAACCATTTATATATAAACCATTTATAAAAAACATTTATAGAAACCATTTATATATAAACCATTTATAGAAACCATTTATATAGAAACCATTTATAGAAACCCATTTATAGAAACCATTTATATATAAACCATTTATAGAAACCATTTATAGAAACCATTTATATATAAACCATTTATATATAAACCATTTATATAAACTATTTATATAAGCATTTATATAAACCCATTTATATAAAACATTTATATATAAACCATTTATATATAAACCATTTATAAAAAACATTTATAGAAACCATTTATATATAAACCATTTATAGAAACCATTTATAGAAACCCATTTATATATAAACCATTTATAGAAACCATTTATAGAAACCATTTATACATAAACCATTTATATAAACCATTTATATAAACCCTTTATATATAAACCATTTATATAAACCATTTTTAGAAACCATTTATAGAAACCATTTATATATAAACCATTTATAGAAACCATTTATAGAAACCATTTATATATAAACCATTTATATATAAACCATTTATATAAACTATTTATATAAGCATTTATATAAACCCATTTATATAAAACATTTATATATAAACCATTTATATATAAACCATTTATAAAAAACATTTATAGAAACCATTTATAGAAACCCATTTATAGAAACCATTTATATATAAACCATTTATAAAAAACATTTATATATAAACCATTTATATATAAACCATTTATAAAAAACATTTATAGAAACCATTTATATATAAACCATTTATAGAAACCATTTATATAAACTATTTATATAAACCCATTTATATATAAACCATTTATATAAACTATTTATATAAGCATTTATATAAACCCATTTATATAAAACATTTATATATAAACCATTTATAGAAACCATTTATATATAAACCATTTATATATAAACCATTTATATAAACTATTTATATAAGCATTTATATAAACCCATTTATATAAAACATTTATATATAAACCATTTATATATAAACCATTTATAAAAAACATTTATAGAAACCATTTATATATAAACCATTTATAGAAACCATTTATAGAAACCCATTTATAGAAACCATTTATATATAAACCATTTATAGAAACCATTTATACATAAACCATTTATATAAACCATTTATATAAACCCTTTATATATAAACCATTTATATAAACCATTTTTAGAAACCATTTATAGAAACCCATTTATAGAAACCATTTATACATAAACCATTTATAGAAAACATTTATAGAAACCATTTATATATAAACCATTTATAGAAACCATTTATACATAAACCATTTATAGAAACCATTTATATAGAAACCATTTATAGAAACCATTTATACATAAACCATTTATAGAAACCATTTATAGAAACCATTTATATAGAAACCATTTATATAGAAACCATTTATAGAAACCATTTATAGAAACCATTTATATATAGAAACCATTTATATAAACCATTTCTATATAAACCATTTATATAAACCATTTATATATAGAAACCATTTATAGAAACCATTTATAGAAACCATATATAGAAACCATTTATATATAAACCATTTATAGAAACCATTTATATAAACTATTTATATAAACCCATTTATATATAAACCATTTATATAAGCATTTATATAAACCCATTTATATAAAACATTTATATATAAACCATTTATATATAAACCATTTATAAAAAACATTTATAGAAACCATTTATATATAAACCATTTATAGAAACCATTTATATAGAAACCATTTATAGAAACCCATTTATAGAAACCATTTATATATAAACCATTTATAGAAACCATTTATAGAAACCATTTATATATAAACCATTTATATATAAACCATTTATATAAACTATTTATATAAGCATTTATATAAACCCATTTATATAAAACATTTATATATAAACCATTTATATATAAACCATTTATAAAAAACATTTATAGAAACCATTTATATATAAACCATTTATAGAAACCATTTATAGAAACCCATTTATAGAAACCATTTATATATAAACCATTTATAGAAACCATTTATAGAAACCATTTATACATAAACCATTTATATAAACCATTTATATAAACCCTTTATATATAAACCATTTATATAAACCATTTTTAGAAACCATTTATAGAAACCCATTTATAGAAACCATTTATATATAAACCATTTATAGAAACCATTTATAGAAACCATTTATATATAAACCATTTATATATAAACCATTTATATATAAACCATTTATATATAAACCATTTATAAAAAACATTTATAGAAACCATTTATAGAAACCCATTTATAGAAACCATTTATATATAAACCATTTATAAAAAACATTTATATATAAACCATTTATATATAAACCATTTATAAAAAACATTTATAGAAACCATTTATATATAAACCATTTATAGAAACCATTTATATAAACTATTTATATAAACCCATTTATATATAAACCATTTATATAAACTATTTATATAAGCATTTATATAAACCCATTTATATAAAACATTTATATATAAACCATTTATAGAAACCATTTATATATAAACCATTTATATATAAACCATTTATATAAACTATTTATATAAGCATTTATATAAACCCATTTATATAAAACATTTATATATAAACCATTTATATATAAACCATTTATAAAAAACATTTATAGAAACCATTTATATATAAACCATTTATAGAAACCATTTATAGAAACCCATTTATAGAAACCATTTATATATAAACCATTTATAGAAACCATTTATACATAAACCATTTATATAAACCATTTATATAAACCCTTTATATATAAACCATTTTTAGAAACCATTTATAGAAACCCATTTATAGAAACCATTTATATATAAACCCATTTATATAAACCATTTATATAGAAACCATTTATAGAAACCATTTATAGAAACCATTTATATAAAAACCCATTTATATAAACCATTTATATATAAACAATTTATATAACCCATTTATATAACCCAACTCCAAAGAAAGGTAATTTGTTTAATGGAGTTTGGTGTGAAGCTAACAGCTAGCTAACATCATACAGCTAACAGCTAACAGCTAGCATCATACATCATACTGCTAACACAGAGTTAGCTGTATGATGCTAGCTGCTAGATGTTAGCTGTATGATGCTAGCTGCAAGCTGTTAGCTGTATGATGCTAGCTGTATGATGTTAGCTGTATGATGTTAGCTGTATGATGTTAGCTGTATGATGTATGATGCTAGCTGTATGATGTTAGCTGTATGATGCTAGCTGTATGATGTATGATGCTAGCTGTATGATGTTAGCTGTATGATGTTAGCTGTATGATGTTAGCTGTATGATGTATGATGCTAGCTGTATGATGCTAGCTGTATGATGCTAGCTGCTAGATGTTAGCTGCTAGCTGTATGATGTTAGCTGTATGATGTTAGCTGCTAGATGTTAGCTGCTAGCTGTATGATGTTAGCTGTATGATGCTAGCTGTATGATGCTAGCTGTATGATGCTAGCTGCTAGCTGTATGATGTTAGCTGTATGATGCTAGCTGTATGATGCTAGCTGTATGATGCTAGCTGCTAGCTGTATGATGTTAGCTGTATGATGCTAGCTGTATGATGCTAGCTGTATGATGTATGATGCTAGCTGTATGATGTTAGCTGTATGATGCTAGCTGCTAGATGTTAGCTGTATGATGCTAGCTGCAAGCTGTTAGCTGTATGATGCTAGCTGTATGATGTTAGCTGTATGATGTTAGCTGTATGATGTATGATGCTAGCTGTATGATGTTAGCTGTATGATGCTAGCTGTATGATGTATGATGCTAGCTGTATGATGTTAGCTGTATGATGCTAGCTGCAAGCTGTTAGCTGTATGATGCTAGCTGTATGATGTTAGCTGTATGATGTTAGCTGTATGATGTATGATGCTAGCTGTATGATGTTAGCTGTATGATGCTAGCTGTATGATGTATGATGCTAGCTGTATGATGCTAGCTGCTAGCTGTATGATGTTAGCTGTATGATGCTAGCTGTATGATGTATGATGCTAGCTGTATGATGCTAGCTGCTAGATGTTAGCTGCTAGCTGTATGATGCTAGCTGTATGATGTTAGCTGTATGATGCTAGCTGTATGATGTATGATGCTAGCTGTATGATGCTAGCTGCTAGATGTTAGCTGCTAGCTGTATGATGCTAGCTGTATGATGCTAGCTGTATGATGTATGATGCTAGCTGTATGATGCTAGCTGTATGATGCTAGCTGTATGATGCTAGCTGTATGATGTTAGCTGTATGATGTTAGCTGTATGATGTTAGCTGTATGATGCTAGCTGTATGATGTTAGCTGTATGATGTATGATGCTAGCTGTATGATGTTAGCTGTATGATGTATGATGCTAGCTGCTAGATGTTAGCTGCTAGCTGTATGATGCTAGCTGTATGATGCTAGCTGTATAATGTATGATGCTAGCTGTATGATGCTAGCTGTATGATGTTAGCTGTATGATGTTAGCTGTATGATGCTAGCTGTATGATGTATGATGCTAGCTGTATGATGTTAGCTGTATGATGCTAGCTGCAAGCTGTTAGCTGTATGATGCTAGCTGTATGATGTTAGCTGTATGATGTTAGCTGTATGATGTATGATGCTAGCTGTATGATGTTAGCTGTATGATGCTAGCTGTATGATGTATGATGCTAGCTGTATGATGCTAGCTGCTAGCTGTATGATGTTAGCTGTATGATGCTAGCTGTATGATGTATGATGCTAGCTGTATGATGCTAGCTGCTAGATGTTAGCTGCTAGCTGTATGATGCTAGCTGTATGATGTTAGCTGTATGATGCTAGCTGTATGATGTATGATGCTAGCTGTATGATGCTAGCTGCTAGATGTTAGCTGCTAGCTGTATGATGCTAGCTGTATGATGCTAGCTGTATGATGTATGATGCTAGCTGTATGATGCTAGCTGTATGATGTTAGCTGTATGATGCTAGCTGTATGATGTTAGCTGTATGATGTTAGCTGTATGATGTTAGCTGTATGATGCTAGCTGTATGATGTTAGCTGTATGATGTATGATGCTAGCTGTATGATGTTAGCTGTATGATGTATGATGCTAGCTGCTAGATGTTAGCTGCTAGCTGTATGATGTTAGCTGTATGATGCTAGCTGTATGATGTTAGCTGTATGATGCTAGCTGTATGATGCTAGCTGCTAGCTGTATGATGTTAGCTGTATGATGCTAGCTGTATGATGCTAGCTGTATGATGCTAGCTGTATGATGTATGATGTATGATGCTAGCTGTATGATGTTAGCTGTATGATGCTAGCTGTATGATGTTAGCTGTATGATGTATGATGTATGATGCTAGCTGTATGATGTTAGCTGTATGATGCTAGCTGTATGATGTTAGCTGTATGATGCTAGCTGTATGATGTTAGCTGTATGATGCTAGCTGTATGATGTTAGCTGTATGATGTTAGCTGTATGATGCTATCTGTATGATGTTAGCTGTATGATGTTAGCTGTATGATGCTAGCTGTATGATGTTAGCTGTATAATGCTATCTGTATGATGTTAGCTGTATGATGCTAGCTGTATGATGTTAGCTGTATGATGTTAGCTGTATGATGTTAGCTGTATGATGCTAGCTGTATGATGTTAGCTGTATGATGCTAGCTGTATGATGTTAGCTGTATGATGTTAGCTGTATGATGCTAGCTGTATGATGTTAGCTGTATGATGCTATCTGTATGATGTTAGCTGTATGATGCTAGCTGTATGATGCTAGCTGCTAGATGTTAGCTGTTAGCATCAGGAGGACAGAGTCTCTTACTCAGAGAGGTGGAGGAGGTTGAGGAGGAGAGATGGAGAGGTGGAGGAGGAGAGCAGGTGTTGTTGTTGATGGAGTCTGATCTCAGCCAGATGTTGTACCAGATGTTTAATGAGTCTTCATCCTGCTGTCACAACCCAGAACCAGCAGCCTCCATCGGTTCTGTTCTTCTGTTCTGATCACACTGAACACTCTGTAACCGTCTGTTACCGTCTGTAACCGTCTGTTACCGTCTGTAACCGTCTGTTACCGTCTGTTACCGTCTTCAGGATCATTATTAAATATTTATTTATATTTATATGAAGGACCGGAAGCGGAAACTCAGAGACTGCTGCTGGATGGAAAACCCGGAACCTGGATCTGTTCTTCATTAAAGTCCAGCTGCTCCTTAAACTACATTAAATACTATATTATAATCATTAAACATGAACTATACATCTATAACATCCTCTGATATAAACTATATTAAATACTATATTATAATTATTATGGCTTCCTTCTTATTTCTATTCTAAGCCATATTTCTTTCGCCAAGAAAACGTGTCAACAAGGCATCTACTAAATAAAGTTGCGCTCATTCATGGGTTTACTCACGGTTAGATGTCCTTTCTGTCATTGGATGCATATGATTGATTTGCAGCCTTTGTGTGTGTGTGTGCATGTGTGTTAAACTACATAAACCAACCCAAACAACCCAAAACAGGATATGCCGCGGCAACCCAAAGTAAAGAAAAAAGATCAACCTAAACTTCGTCTTAGTGAAATGAACAAACTATATTAAAGCCCGTTAAAAAACTATTTCGGCTCTTGGCGTCCTTAAACAGCTGCGCTCTCCACAGCTGATACTAAATCAGGATGACGGCATCAACTGGTGCCAAATTTATAAACAATTCAATGCTGTGGTTGGCCACATGGGGCAAAAATACCAATTACTATCAACATAATGTTTCTCTTATAATAAGGAATTTTACTCCTTTCTCAATATTTGGCTCCTACATACCGGCCCCTATTGTTCTAAGTGCAAAACGTAACAATTCAACTAAACAAAAAAATGGAGCCAAACTAAAAATAAATAAATATGTTTCTTATCGTACTACCTCATAACTGTGTTATGTGTTTGAGTGCACTTGAAATCTCGATTTAATCTGAAGTTTCTACTAAAAGGCATATCTTGCTGATTGGCCGCTGTAGAGTGCTGGTCTTTGTCTTCAGCAGTACACTCCTGACATGTCCTCTTGAGTCAGCCTTTGCTTCTATGATTCTACCCAAGATCCATGAGCCTCTAGGGGCATTACTGTCCGCCACCACTACAATATCTCCTGTTCTGAAGTTTCTCTTGGTGCGATTCCACTTCTGCCTTGCTTGCATCAGAGGAAGGTATTCTTTTATCCATCGAGTCCAGAAGAGGTTTGAAATGTACTGGATTTGTCTTCATCTGCGCTTGGCATATAGATCTTCCCTTTGGAACAATCCAGGTGGGAGAATGGGTTGCACCTTGAGCTGCAACAGATGATTGGGTGTAAGGGGTTCCAAGTCATTTGGGTCACTGCAGGTTGTTGTTAAAGGGCGACTGTTAAGTATGGCCTCAACTTCACACATGACTGTTTCCAAGCTTTCGTCATCAAGAGTCTGCTGTTTTGTGACTGACAGAAGGATCCTCTTGACTGAACGAATCAATCTTTCCCACACCCCACCATGGTGTGAACCCGCAGGTGGGTTGAATGTCCATTTTACTCCTCTTTGCAAGAGAGCATCTTTGATCTTATTTAGGTTCCAAACTTGGAGTGCTTCTCTCAACTCTCTCTCAGTAGCAACAAGATTAGTGCCGTTGCCTGATCTGATTTCCTTAACCTGCCCTCTCCTGCAAATGAAGCGTCTGAATGCATTTATACATGAACTGGTGTCAAGGGAGTGGGCCACTTCTAAGTGAACAGCTCTACAGGACAGACATGTGAAGATTACTCCATATCTTTTTACTAGGCTTCGGCCTCTCTTGACTTCTATTGGCCCGAAGTAGTCTACACCAACAAGTGTGAAGGGAGGTAACTCAGGTGTCAGGCGGTCTCTGGGTAAATCTGCCATTTTTTGCTCACCTAGAGCTGAATGAAGGCGTCTGCATGTTACGCACTCTAATATAACCTTTCTAGCGAGGGTGTTCGCACAAGGGATCCAATATTTCCGTCTTAACTGAGATAACATGATGTTTCTTCCACTGTGGCCTACTTGGTCATGGATGTGTTTGAGCAACAGCTTGGAAACATGATGATCCTTCGGCAGGATTATTGGATGCTTTGTTTCCTCTGGCATAGCCGACCTGCTTAGTCTTCCGCCCAGTCTGAGCAGGCTATTCTCCAATCTGGGGTCTAAGTTAAAGATGGGGCTATCCTTTCTTACTGTGAGGCCCTTCTTTAATCTTGCAATCTCATTTTGAAAGCCTTGTTGCTGACAGAAGCATGCAATAGCTTTTTCAGCACCGCTTATGTCATCCACTGAGAGACTGACATTGGTTATGGAGCTTTTAAACTTGTCCATCTTTTCCTTAATTAGTCCATTCCATTTTGCTTGGCTTGCTTCCTGCGACTGGACTGTTTCAACAACTTCTTTTCTTTTCACATGCAGGTCTCGAAGCAGTTTCTTGAGTTTTAGAAGCCAGGCGACTGACTTTGTAAGTCGGTGCCAAGATGAGAAGTAATGAATCAGAGAACTAGTGCTGTTGTGTTGTTCTTTCATTATTGTATTGACAATTACTCGTTCCTTCTTTATCTCAGGGTCATTTGGACAAATCGAAGTTAGTTCAGTTGTCAAGATGGGCCACTCCTGCTCTGCTCTTTGGAGAAAGATCGGTCCATTCTTCCAAAGATCTGATCTTATGAGGGCTTCAGCAGTTAGACCTCTAGAGGCAAAGTCTGCCGGGTTGTCTTTAGTGTTGATGTATCTCCACTGCTTGACATCTGACACTTCTCTGATGGCACTAATTCGATTGGCCACAAATGTCTGGAATCTTTTGGTCTCATTTTTAATATACTTCAAGACTGCAGTACTGTCAGTCCAAAACACTGATCTTTCTAGCTGCAGATGTAGCTCTGAGGTTAACATCCTCTCCATACGTACTGCTAACATGGCTGCAGTCAACTCCATCCGTGGTATGGTAATCTGCTTGAGGGGCGCTACTCTGGCTTTTCCCATCACAAATGCTACATGCACTTGATCTTGTGTGTTGGTGAGCCGCAGGTAGGACACTGTTCCATAGCCAAGCTCACTCGCGTCACAAAAATGGTGCAATTGTGCCCATTTTATCTTGTCGAAGCTTGGTGGTGTAATGCATCTGCTAATGCTGAAGTTCTCAACCGTATGAAGATCTGCAAGCCACCTTTGCCATGGTTGAATGAAACCATCTGGGACCTTTTCGTCCCATCCATATTTTAGCTTGCAGAGCTCTTGCAAGATTAGCTTTGCAGTGAAGATGAATGGTGCTATAAATCCAAGAGGGTCGTAAACAGAGCTTACGACCGACAAAATGCCTCTTCTAGTACAGGCTTGCTGCTTAAGTGCAACCTTGAATGTGAACTTGTCATCTTCCACTGACCACTGGATTCCAAGAGCTCGTTCAATGGGAAGGTCTTCTGAGTCCAAGTCCAAGCTCTTTATTTCTTTTGCTCTGTCTTCTTTGGGTATAGAAGCCAAAACATCTCTGCTGTTACTCACCCATTTTGTGAGATGGAATCCACCTTGTGCACAGAGTCTGCAGAGTTCTTTACAGAGTGCTATTGCTTGTCTTTCTGTGGACACGGACTTAAGACAATCATCAACGTAGAAGTTGTCCATTACAGTGCCGATGGCCTCAGCAGAGAATTTATCCTTGTTGTCCTCTGCAACTTTTTTGAGTGCGTAGCTAGCACAGCTTGAAGATGACGTAGCTCCAAACAAATGGACTGTCATCCTGTACTCCTCAAGGCTTTGGTGGAAATCACCTCCTGGCCACCATAGAAAGCGCAGGAAGTCTTTGTCTGTTGGTGTGACTCTAACTTGATGGAACATACCTTCTATGTCAGCCATCATAGCAACAGGCTCCTTCCTGAAACGTAACAAGACACCTATGAGGGTGCTGGTTAAGTTTGGACCTTGAATGAGCTCATTATTCAGTGAGAATCCATTGAAAGAGGCGGAGCAGTCAAACACAACACGGATTTTTTCCTTCTTGGGATGGTATACGCCATGGTGTGGTATATACCACACCTTTCCATCGTTTCTTTTAAGCTCCGACCTTGGTACAGCTTCAGCATGACCTTTTTCTATGACCCCTTGCAGGAAGGCGGTGTATTCTTCTTTTAACTTTGTATCCTTTTGTAACTTTCGTTTCAGGCATGATGCACGCTGCTGGACCACTTGATGATTATCAGGCACTTTAACTTCGTCCCTTTTAAAGGGCAATGGTAGCTGATAGTGTCCATCCTTGATTTCAGCCCTTTCCATTATCCCCATGAATCTTTTGTCCTCCACCGACATCTCGTTTTTTTCTTCATAGGCTTTTTCAGGGAAGTCATGGTTATACTGCTGTAATAGCAAATCACTCAGGTTAGATACTGAAATGCGATTAGCATAGATGACTGGATTCTTTTCATTAGCAGGGTTATCCAAAAGGCCATTTACCACCCATCCTAAGGCGGTTCTGACGGCATAGGGCCCATCGCCTTGGCTGTTGATAACTTGCTGTGGTTCTAGAAGCTTTGGTGCATTCATTCCTATGAGTAGCCCAATGTCTGCATCAATGTGTGGTATATGGACCTCTTTTAGGTAGGGCCATTTTTTGATCATGTCATCAGTGATTACATGCTCTTTCGTGACTGGAATTTCATCCTGAGTGTATGTCTCAGGGAGCTGTAAAAATTCCTCTCCATCAAGACCGCTCACTTCAAGGCCTTTGAGCACACTGCTTCCCACTATTTTCTGTTGACCCATAGTGCACAACAGGATTCTTGTTTTCTTTCCTTGGACTTGTAACTGCTGTCTAAGGGCTTCAGTGCAGAAGGTTGCAGAGCTTCCTTGATCCAAGAATGCATGTGTCTGTATTATCAGATTTGAATTTAATGCCTTTACTTGAACAGGTATCACAGAAAGTGGGACTAATTGAGTGTTACCGGCCCCCGTGCAAGCATTGGAGTCCAAAGAGACTAGTGCACTTACAGATGCTTTCTCTGTCTTTACTGGATTTTCAAATGTCCGTCTTCGCATATGTAGGACTGTTGGATGCCTGAGAGTACACTCTTTGCAGATCAATCTTTTCTGACAGTTTCTACTAAGATGCCCTCTGGTGAGACAGCCAAAACATATGCCTTTTCCTTTAAGGAAGGAGATCTTGTCAGCATGACTTATTTTTCCAAAATTCATGCATGTTTCTAATCCATGATTTGCATTGCAGTATGGACAAGGCTGTAGAACAGGTGTTAAGCTGGGAGGACTCGCAGGAGTGTTTGACTTGGGAGCGAAAACTGAGTTGTTTGAAGTTGCTATGGTGACGAAGCTACTTCTTTTATAAGCTGGAGCAATTCTCGGCTTAGAGTCCTTGGTTACTTTACTGTCCCTTTTGGGTAAACCATCTTGCAAATCACCAAACAATGGATCCATAGCGATATTTGCATGTCTTTCAACAAACTCAACCAGTTGTTGGAACTGGGCTCTTTTCTTGCTGCGTTCATAGTGGTCATAAGCTGTTGTCCTCCATCTCTCCCGTAGCTTATATGGGAGCTTTGCTACCACACACTTCATATTGGTAGCATGATTCATTTCCTTTAGAGCATTGATGTTTACCATAGCATTACAGCAGCCACGTAAGAACAGTGAATATGAATGCAAAGCTTTGCTGTCCTCTGCCTTTATAGGACTCCAATTGAGAGCTTTCTCCTGATATGCATGAGCGATGAGGATTTCGTTGCCATAATGTTTTTGTAACAGCCTTTTAGCTTCTTTGTAGCCTTTTCCTGTTTCCATGTGTTGACAGCTTTTAACGAGTGACTTTGCTTGTCCTTCAGTGAACTGTTCCAAAAAGAGCAGTCTGTCTTGGTTACTGCTTGTTCTCTCTTCAATGCACTGTTCAAATGTCCTCATAAAGTTAATATATTTAAGCGGGTCTCCTTTAAACACAGGAATTTCTCTAGATGGTAAGGCTGCAAGTCTCTGTTCATTTATTAGCATGTCTGTTATCATGTTTTGTTTCTGCATGACACCAACCAAACTGTTTCTGATACCTTTAAATGATGAGCGTTTGTTAGATACAGTGCGGTATCCATCCATGTCTCGTCTTGTATAAGTGTCTCTCTTTTGTTCAACAGGTAAATAATTTGTGACATTTTTAGTTCCTTTCGACTTTGCTGAAATTTTAGATCCTTTGCCCTTTAAAGACTCCCATTTATATTCATCCTCCTCTTCTGAATCATCTCCATCATCATCAGGATTGTCATCATCTTCATCGTCATCGTCATCATCATCATCATCATCCTCAGATTCCATATCTGCCTTTTCTATAGGTGGGAATGAAGCCAGCTGAGCAGATTCAAAATATTCATTCATTTGATCTTCAGCTGTTGCAATGGGAAACTGCTGCAATTCATTATCCATTATGTTCATTGCTTGAATTCTTGCTTCAGCGACAGCAATATCCGTGTCAATAGACAGGCGTTCCTTTCTTGCTTTCAAGTCAAGTTCTTCTTTTTCCAATTCTATTTTCTTTTCTAATGCAGCAGCACGTGCAAGCAACTCAGCTTTCTTGGCCTCTGCTTCTCTGCGTATTGAGGAGCTAGTGGATGCTTTGCTGCCTTTTGATGTAACTGAAGCATTTTCATTTTCTTTCTCACTTTCAGGAGACTGCATTATATTTTCCACAGGAGGAGCACGTTCAATCCATTTTTCCACCTTTCTTTTGAAATCTTTGTGATTAGCATGTTTTGGTAAATACCAATATCTATGATCACTCTCCTTCTCATCATCAGGCAATAATTCTTGTACCGTCTGATGCAGCGCAGCAAACGCAGTTAACAACTTGCAAAATACACTCGTATAACGTTTGACATCACTCAGGTTGTCATACGTGCCAAGAAGTGGCTCTAATACATTCATTTTGCTCGTCAACTTTGCCAGCGCCGCTCTTCTTGCGTTTTTCTGTTTAAATAAAGCAGCTTCTGCGGCTTTTAAGGTGAGTTTTCTCTCGCGCTTTGCGCGCACCGCCTGAACACTTTCAGGTCCGTGTAATTCATCCTCTTCAGCCATACTAACAGGCTACACCATGCAGTTCATCACAAACATTTCTTCATCTTCTTTCACGCTGTTTTCCCGATCTCACACTCCTTCCATCCCGATGTCATTTCCTTTTTTCGTTCCACTACGTCGCACATTTGAAAGTTTTTTAACTACGTTTGCTGCGCTGCATCAGACGGTACAAGAATTATTGCCTGATGATGAGAAGGAGAGTGATCATAGATATTGGTATTTACCAAAACATGAACTATACATCTATAACATCCTCTGATATAAACTACATTAAATACTATATTATAATCATTAAACATGATCTATACATCTATAACATCCTCTGATATAAACTACATTAAATACTATATTATAATCATTAAACATGATCTATACATCTATAACATCCTCTGATATAAACTACATTAAATACTATATTATAATCATTAAACATGATCTATACATCTATAACATCCTCTGATATAAACTATATTAAATACTATATTATAATCATTAAACATGAACTATACATCTATAACATCCTCTGATATAAACTACATTAAATACTATATTATAATCATTAAACATGATCTATACATCTATAACATCCTCTGATATAAACTACATTAAATACTATATTATAATCATTAAACATGAACTATACATCTATAACATCCTCTGATATAAACTATATTAAATACTATATTATAATCATTAAACATGAACTATACATCTATAACATCCTCTGATATAAACTACATTAAATACTATATTATAATCATTAAACATGAACTATACATCTATAACATCCTCTGATATAAACTACATTAAATACTATATTATAATCATTAAACATGATCTATACATCTATAACATCCTCTGATATAAACTACATTAAATACTATATTATAATCATTAAACATGATCTATACATCTATAACATCCTCTGATATAAACTACATTAAATACTATATTATAATCATTAAACATGAACTATACATCTATAACATCCTCTGATATAAACTACATTAAATACTATATTATAATCATTAAACATGAACTATACATCTATAACATCCTCAACTCTGTGGTATATACCCGGCCCTGGCTCAGAGGGTAGAAGGTCGGCGGTTCGATCCCCGGCTGTTCCAGATCACATGTCGATGTGTCCTGAAGGCAGAACCATCAGAAGATCCGGTCCAGTGCTGACTGTGATCCGGTCCGGTGCTGACTGTGATCCGGTCCAGTGCTGACTGTGATCCGGTCCGGGTTGTGGCTCCTCCCTGCTGTCTGATGCTAGCTGCAGCTAGCTGTTAGGTCTCCGGTTCTCCGGTCCCGGTAGTGTTCCTCCTCCCGGTGCAGCGGCTCGTTCAGCGGTTCAGACGGTAGAACAGAGACTCAGAGACTGATCGGTGATCTATCGATCCTCGATCAGGTTCATCTGCCCCCCCACTCTGAGCTAGCAGCTAGCAGCTAACAGTTAGCATCAGCCAAGATGGCGGACCAGGAGGAAGATCCGACCAGAACCAGAACCTCCGGGTCCGGGTCCGGGTCTCAGCTGGCGGACTCGTTGCAGAACCCAGAAGAACCGAGCCTCCTGCTGGTCCCGGAGTTCTGCGGCCTGAACCCGGACCAGAACCCGGACCTGGTGAACAGAACCACCATCATCTACGTGCAGCCGGACGGCAGCCTGCTGGAGGGGTCCGGACTGACGGCCCAGGAGCAGCAGGTTCTGCTGGACCAGCTCACCAAGCAGCAGGTGGTCCAGGTCTCCGAGACCGAGGCGGTCCAGCTGCTGCAGCAGAACCTGAACCACAACCAGCTGGTCAAGACCATCCCGGTCCACAACACCGCCCTGGACCCCAACCAGCTGCAGCAGGTCATCAACCAGGTCACCAAGTCCCAGCAGGTCCAGGTCCAGGTCCAGGTCCCCCAGCAGCCGGTCCAGGTCCAGGTCCGGACCAGCACTCAGAACAAGGCCTCCCAGCAGCTGAAGAGCGTGGCCCAGCAGGTGGCCCTGCAGACCGGCTCGGTCCAGGTGGTCCAGAAGAAGAAGGTGAGTCAGATTGTGAGCCCGGTTTAATCTGGACTCCAGTGGACTCACAGTGTCCAG
The DNA here is from genome assembly GCF_043250625.1 of Sebastes fasciatus. Taxonomy (NCBI): domain Eukaryota; kingdom Metazoa; phylum Chordata; class Actinopteri; order Perciformes; family Sebastidae; genus Sebastes; species Sebastes fasciatus. The sequence goes on along the minus strand of NC_133809.1, from coordinate 304,459 downwards.
ACTGATACCTGGTTCTGTTTGAGTTCTGCACTGAGCTCCATCAGGTTTCATTACAGCAGGGGGACCAACCTGAGGGCGGGGACCCCTCAGGAGGTCTCAGGAGGTCTCAGGACCAACCTGAGGGTGGGGACCCCTCAGGAGGTCTCAGGACTAACCTGAGGGTGGGGACCCCTCAGGAGGTCTCAGGACTAACCTGAGGGTGGGGACCCCTCAGGAGGTCTCAGGACTAACCTGAGGGCGGGGACCCCTCAGGAGGTCTCAGGACCAACCTGAGGGTGGGGACCCCTCAGGAGGTCTCAGGACTAACCTGAGGGTGGGGACCCCTCAGGAGGTCTCAGGAGGTCTCAGGACCAACCTGAGGGTGGGGACCCCTCAGGAGGTCTCAGGACCAACCTGAGGGTGGGGACCCCTCAGGAGGTCTCAGGACTAACCTGAGGGTGGGGACCCCTCAGGAGGTCTCAGGAGGTCTCAGGACCAACCTGAGGGTGGGGTCCCCTCAGAAGGTCTCAGGACCAACCTGAGGGTGGGGACCCCTCAGGAGGTCTCAGGACCAACCTGAGGGTGGGGACCCCTCAGGAGGTCTCAGGACCAACCTGAGGGTGGGGACCCCTCAGGAGGTCTCAGGACCAACCTGAGGGTGGGGACCCCTCAGGAGGTCTCAGGACCAACCTGAGGGTGGGGACCCCTCAGGAGGTCAGGAGATGATTGACAGGTGAATTTATCAGACTTTGTATTTGGTGTGACGTCTTTGACCTCCCCAGGCCCTGAAACCTGATTCAGACCGACAGAGAGACCCAACCCGTGCCGACTAGCGTGCCGACGTCTTATTTCTCGAGGTGTTTTGGGCAGCCGGTCGTTGATCTGATACGAGACTCTTGAAATGACTTAAAGTGGAGTTCCAGATGGATCCAGATCAGCGTGGACCTGGTCTGAGTCTACAGGACCACCTGAGTCAGCTGTCAGATTTAATATTGATCCTCTAATCAATACTTCATCAATCATATGAATACGTTTTGTTCTTCCCTCTGAAGATCCATGGATCATCTGGTTTCTGGTTTTCTGTCCTTTCAGTCGGAGCCCGTCAGGATCCAGATCCAGGTCCCCCCCAAACAGGAAGTGAAGTCTGTCTGCGCCCCCCAGCAGAAGAGCGTAGCTGTGGGTCATCCGCAGGTGAAGCTCTCGGTCAACGGCGGCGTGAGCGGCGCTCAGATCATCCACATCCAGCCGGTGGTGGGTCAGCAGGGTCAGCAGTTCTTCCTGCAGCAGAACCCGGGCGACCCCCCCATCCAGCTGCTGCTGCAGAGCCCCGCCCCCGTCGTCGGATCTCTGCTCCCATTGGTCCACAAGCTCACAGGTCAGACCGCTTCCAGTCCGGGTCAGAAACCTGCGATGTCCCCCATCGGAGTCCAGACCTCCTCCGTGGCCAAGACCTCCGCTGCTAAGACTGTTAGCGTCCCGCTAATCAAAACCCCCGCTAACGGCACGGCGCCGGCCGCCGGTAAGAGTCCAGTTAAACCACCGGCAGCCACCGCGGCAGTCCCGGTACAAACACCTGCTGCTGCTGCTGCCCGACCCGCCATGAAGGCCCCGCCCCCTGCGACCCCGCCCCCTGCGACCCCGCCCCGAGCCGTGAAGGACAGAGAGAGGGAGAAAGAGAAGAAGGCGAAGAAGAGAGAGAAGAAGGCGGTGAAGGTCCAGACCAGGTCCGGTCGAGTCTCTAGACCACCGAAGTACAAAGCCAAAGACTACAAGTTCATAAAGACGGAGGACTTGGCGGACGGCCACCAGTCCGACTCGGACGACTACTCCGACATGAGCGTGGAGGAGGAGGAGGGCGGGAGGAAGGACGGCCCCGCCCCCGCCCCTGGCGCCTCACTCACCTACAGCCACAAGGCCCGGTCCCACCGCTGCCAGACCTGTGACAAGGCCTACATCGGTCCCGGAGGCCTGAACCGGCACTACAAACTGAACCCGACTCACGGAGAGCCTGATCCGCCCGACAACTCGCCGCACCCCCTTAGAGACGACGGCCAATCACAGGAGACGACAGCAGGAGGCATCAGAGAGGAGGAGGAGGAGGAGAAGAAAGAGGACAAACCTGCTGCCACGGCAACAAGCCGGGTAAGAGACCGATCCACCAATCAGAGCTCAGATCTGGAGGATGGTTATTACTAGTTATTACTGACTGGTTAACTAGTCTGGTTTATCACCAACTAGTCTGGTTTATCACCAACTAGTCTGGTTTATCACTAACTAGTCTGGTTTATCACCAACTAGTCTGGTTTATCACTAACTAGTCTGGGTTATCACCAACTAGTCTGAGTTATCACCAACTAGTCTGGTTTATCACTAACTAGTCTGGTTTATCACCAACTAGTCTGGTTTATCACTAACTAGTCTGAGTTATCACCAACTAGTCTGGTTTATCACCAACTAGTCTGAGTTATCACCAACTAGTCTGGTTTATCACTAACTAGTCTGGTTTATCACCAACTAGTCTGGTTTATCACTAACTAGTCTGGGTTATCACCAACTAGTCTGAGTTATCACCAACTAGTCTGGTTTATCACTAACTAGTCTGGTTTATCACCAACTAGTCTGGTTTATCACTAACTAGTCTGGGTTATCACCAACTAGTCTGAGTTATCACCAACTAGTCTGGTTTATCACTAACTAGTCTGGGTTATCACCAACTAGTCTGGTTTATCACCAACTAGTCTGGTTTATCACCAACTAGTCTGAGTTATCACCAACTAGTCTGGTTTATCACTAACTAGTCTGGTTTATCACCAACTAGTCTGGTTTATCACTAACTAGTTTGGGTTATCACCAACTAGTTTACTTTCTGTTTGTCCTCAGATGGAGGGGGGTCCAACAGCAGCTGTGGGACTCAGGGGCCTCCATCACCGGGGCCCCGGCCGGCCCCGAGGGCGAGGGAGAGGGAGAGGCAGGGGGCGGGGACGACCACTAGGACCGCCTCCTAAGGTGAGTTCACTTCAAACTGTTTAACACTTCAAAACCACACCTGTACAGTCCAGACCAACAGTCTACCAGTACACCACACCTGTACAGTCCAACAGTTTACCAGTACACCACACCTGTACAGTCCAACAGTCTACCAGTATACCACACCTGTACAGTCCAGACCAACAGTCTACCAGTACACCACACCTATACAGTCCAGATCAACAGTCTACCAGTACACCACACCTGTACAGTCCAGACCAACAGTCTACCAGTACACCACACCTGTAAAGTACAGACCAACAGTCTACCAGTACACTACACCTGTACAGTCCAGATCAACAGTCTACCAGTACACCACACCTGTACAGTCCAACAGTCTACCAGTACACCACACCTGTACAGTCCAACAGTCTACCAGTACACCACACCTGTGCAGTCCGACAGTCTACCAGTACACCACACCTGTGCAGTCCGACAGTCTACCAGTACACCACACCTGTGCAGTCCGACAGTCTACCAGTATACCACACCGTTACAGTCCGACAGTCTACCAGTATACCACACCTGTACAGTCCAACAGTCTACCAGTACACCACACCTGTGCAGTCCGACAGTCTACCAGTATACCACACCGTTACAGTCCGACAGTCTACCAGTATACCACACCGTTACAGTCCGACAGTCTACCAGTATACCACACCTGTACAGTCCGACAGTCTACCAGTACACCACACCTGTACAGTCCGACAGTCTACCAGTATACCACACCTTTACAGTCCGACAGTCTACCAGTATACCACACCGGTGCAGTCCAATCTGAACTGGATTGAACTAGTGACTTAAACTCAGGTAAATAATCGGAGCATCTGATTGGTTGAACCTCTCAGGTGACGGTGGGCCTTGTCAGTAGGCGGGGCCGTCGCGGTCGACCTCCAAAGCTCGCCGTCACCACGGTAACTGCAGAGCAGCAGGCGGAGAGGAGACGAGACCGATTGCAGGAGGTAAGAGAAGGAAGTGGAGACGTGTACTTTCAAAGTAAAATCTTTCTTTAGAGACACGATGTAGTAACCGTACTGTGGTGTTGTGTTTCCATGACGACCGTGTGTTTACAGCTGGTGGAGCAGTGTGAGGATGAGGAGCTGATGGACATTGTTCTTCCTCGTCTGACCAAAGTGTTGAGTCTGTGGGAGCTGCTGCTGGCAAAGGTACACACTTCTACATGAACAGTGCCTCTCAGGTGTTTGTCTTCTCAGGTGTTACTGATGTGTCCTCTGACTGGTTCAGGTGGAGGGGGGCGGTCCGGCTCGGACTCGGTTTCCAGACATTTACCGCGAGTTTGAGTCCCTGCAGGCGCAGGTGAGACAGGCTGCACAGGATTACATCATCAGCCCGCAGGGCGGAGCCGTACCACTGGAGGTCAGAAACATCGAGGTGAGAAGTTCTACTGGGTTCTACTCTACTCAACATTCTGCTTTGGGTTGTATGTAGCAGTACACAGGTTGCTGTCCTGTCCTGTCCTGTCCTGTCCTCTGTCCTGTCCTGTCCTGTCCTGTCCTGAACTGTACTGTACTGTACTGTACTGTACTGTACTGTACTGTACTGTACTGTACTGTACTGTACTGTGTGTTTCAGGTTGCCAGGTCTCTGGGGATCCTGGACGAGGTGAACAGAATGAAGGTGGTTCCTGGAGCGTCTCCCAGTTCCATTCTGACCACTAAGAACGTCCGATACATGGAGGTAAACACACCATCAGCACAGTTGGGTTCTGGGTCAGGATCCAGGCTGGGTCCGGTTCCACACTGGTGTCTTTGGAGTATCTTGTTCCTGTGTTGCACGCGTAAACATCAGAGCCTGATTACAGAGATCTAGATCTGATAGAAACCAGGACTCTGTGGCAGCTAAACACCTGATCCAGGTTCAGTCTGATTCAGTCAGAAAATCTGTTTCCCAGAATTCCAAGATGCTGCCGCCTTCAAAGAGATTCAAGATGGAGAACAGCGTTCCAGTTCACCAGAATGGCATTGAGACGCCCAGAACAGGTATAAACTAGCGCATCTGTACTAGACCCTACCGCACCCTTACCCTACTGCATCCTTACCCTGCCGCATCCTTACCCTGCCGCATCCTTACCATGCCGCATCCTTACCCTACCGCACCCTTACCCTAGTGCATCCTTACCCTAGTGCATCCTTACCCTACTGCACCCTTACCCTACTGCATCCTTACCCTACTGCATCCTTACCCTACCGCATCCTTACCCTAGTGCATCCTTACCCTACCGCATCCTTACCCTGCCGCATCCTTACCCTGCCGCATCCTTACCATGCCGCATCCTTACCCAGCCGCATCCTTACCCTGCCGCATCCTTACCCTGCCGCATCCTTACCCTGCCGCATCCTTACCCTACTGCACCCTTACCCTACTGCATCCTTACCCTACTGCATCCTTACCCTACCGCATCCTTACCCTAGTGCATCCTTACCCTACCGCATCCTTACCCTACCGCATCCTTACCCTGCCGCATCCTTACCATGCCGCATCCATACCCAGCCGCATCCTTACCCTGCCGCATCCTTACCCTGCCGCATCCTTACCCTGCCGCATCCTTACCATGCCGCATCCTTACCCTACCGCACCCTTACCCTAGTGCATCCTTACCCTACTGCACCCTTACCCTACTGCATCCTTACCCTACTGCACCCTTACCCTACCGCATCCTTACCCTAGTGCATCCTTACCCTACCGCATCCTTACCCTAGTGCATCCTTACCCTACTGTATCCTTACCCTACCGCATCCTTACCCTACCGCATCCTTACCATGCTGCATCCTTACCCTACTATATCCTTACCCTACTGCATCCTTACCCTACCGCATCCTTACCCTAGTGCATCCTTACCCTACCGCATCCTTACCCTAGTGCATCCTTACCCTACCGCATCCTTACCCTAGTGCATCCTTACCCTACTGTATCCTTACCTTACTATATCCTTACCCTACTGCATCCTTACCCTACCGCATCCTTACCCTACCGCATCCTTACCCTACCGCATCCTTACCCTAGTGCATCCTTACCCTGTATCCTTACCCTACCGCATCCTTACCCTACCGCATCCTTACCCTAGTGCATCCTTACCCTACCGCATCCTTACCCTACCGCATCCTTACCATGCTGCATCCTTACTGTTGATCTACATTTTGAACTGAACTCAGGTCATGTTTCTTTGTCTTTCCAAGGTGGGACTACAGTGACCCCTGTGACCTCCTCTCTGAAGCCCTGCTCAGTCTCTGTCTCTCCTCTGGTGATTCCAGCTGGATCTAAACTGCTGACCACCAGTGCTAACTCAGCCTCCAGGTGAGCTAGCCCCGCCCCCTGTCCTCTGTGTATAGAACAGGTGATACCTGGACTAGGTTTACAGGGCTGATCTGGTCTGAATGTGTTTCTGTGGTCCCTCAGCTCCTCTGGCTCCACGTCTGCTAAGATGCCCTCCACCGAGGCTCCGCCCCCTGCCGCGCACATATTGGAGGTGACCCCAGGTGAGGACCAGAGGATGGGGCCTCTGCAGACCAATGCCCAGGTGGAGCCTCTGTCAGCAAGCCAAGACCAGGTCCTGAACACCAGTGACGGCACAGCCCAGATGAAGGAGCTAGAGAAAGCTCTAGATCCAGGTCCCCAGACCCAACCTGATTCAAGCTCAGTCCAGACACCTGAGTCCAGCTCAGTCCAGACTTCTTCTCAGCTCCAGCAGAGGGACTCCTCCCTGTCCAAGTCCGGCTCAGTGGACCACTGCGAGCCCAAAGAGCTCCAGGAGGGTCAGGAGATCTACATCCAGACCGAGGGGCTGACGGTTCAGCTGGCAGAGCCCGGTTTAGACCGGATTGTGATCGTCAATGGGCCGGACGGAACCACCATGCACATCCAGACCCCAGAGGGGGTCCCCTTGGAGGCGGTGCAGGCCCTGCTGGGCATCGAGGCTTCAGACGGAGCCAGAGTTCCTCAGTGAACCCTGAACAAAATCTAGACTGATCTGATCTGAGCAAGACCAGAACTTGACCTGAACCACATCACACTGACGGGGAGCGTCTGGACTTTAAGTGGTATTTATACGGTGTACAAAGTGTACATTATAACTGAGGGTGTGATGGACACAGCAGCCTGAAGGGGGCACTAACAGATCCTCAGACTGCTGGTTTGTGGTTTCAGGGGGTTCTTCTAAATATGAGCAGCAGCATCTTAACGAGACGTGACCTTGTGGTGTCCTCTCTGGGCCGCCGTACTCAGCCGTCTTATTTATTGTCCCAGTTCAACTGTGATTGGTTGGTTGAGTTCTCACCTGTGATGATGTCAGCAGCGGCTCCTCAGGAGGAACCGGATCTCACTGCTGCTTTTTAAAGGAATCTGGACCGATTGTAAATTTGTAAACATGTTTTTTTTTTCTTTTTCATATTTGAACATTTCAGTATAAACCGGATCAGTTTTAGTTGTTTATATGTAGATACAAACAGGAAAACAAAGTTTAAAAAAAGTTGCACTATTTTATTACTTTTTATAAAACTTCACAACAAAACGTCTCCAGACGGATCGTCTGGAGGACGGACGTGAGGACGGTTTTGGAGGAAATGAAACTTTATTGGTTTTTCATGTTGATGGTTCGAGTGCTGAAAGAATTAAACACATTTCATGTTCCTCCAATAAACTGATGTGATGAACTCAGCTGGTTTCATTATTTCACATCTGAACGTCGTCACCGAGGACGAGTCCTCCTCACCGAGGAGGACTCGTCCTCACGTCCTCCGAGTGTTTCTGTCTGGTCTTCAGATAGAAGGGCGTCTGCAGCTCGTTGAGTAAAAACCTCTGAAAGATCACAGAGGTAATTTATTTGATGAACCATGTTCTCAACGTTACGGAGCGTTAGTTCTGTGTTCCATCACAGACCCAACAGAACCAGACCCGGCCGCTCAGGTCCACTCAGTCCATCAGCTGATCCCGAGTTCACCTGCAGCCTCAGGAAGTAGATCTTCTGTTTCTACTTCCTGATCACACACCTGGACCCTCAGACGTGGTCACATGACTCTGGAGGACTGATGACATCACAGGGGGCGGTGTCCGGTCTCCAGGAGCAGAGCCTCCAGGGTCAGTCTGGTCTGGGGGGGGATGAAGGGCTGGTGCAGCCAGCAGGACAGGTAGACCATGCAGAGGTCAGAGGTCACCGTGTGGGCCAGTTCCTGCAGGATCGTCTGCTTCAGCTTCAGCTCCTGACTAAAGCAGTCCAACAGGACACGGGACGTCTCCTCTGAAACATGAAGGAGAACCATCAGACGTCTCCTCTGAAACATGAAGGAGAACCATCAGACTTCTCCTCTGAAACATGAAGGAGAACCATCAGACGTCTCCTCTGAAACATGAAGGAACATCAGACGTCTCCTCTGACACATGAAGGAGAACCATCAGACGTCTCCTCTGAAACATGAAGGAGAACCATCAGACTTCTCCTCTGAAACATGAAGGAGAACCATCAGACGTCTCCTCTGAAACATGAAGGAACATCAGACGTCTCCTCTGAAACATGAAGGAGAACCATCAGACTTCTCCTCTGAAACATGAAGGAGAACCATCAGACGTCTCCTCTGAAACATGAAGGAGAACCATCAGACGTCTCCTCTGAAACATGAAGAACCATCAGACTTCTCCTCTGAAACATGAAGGAACATCAGACGTCTCCTCTGAAACATGAAGGAGAATCATCAGACTTCTCCTCTGAAACATGAAGGAACATCAGACGTCTCCTCTGAAACGTGAAGAACCACCAGACGTCTCCTCTGAAACATGAAGGAGAACCATCAGACGTCTCCTCTGAAACATGAAGGAGAAACATCAGACGTCTCCTCTGAAACATGAAGGAACATCAGACGTCTCCTCTGAAACATGAAGGAACATCAGACGTCTCCTCTGAAACATGAAGAACCATCAGACGTCTCCTCTGAAACATGAAGGAGAACCATCAGACGTCTCCTCTGAAACATGAAGAACCATCAGACTTCTCCTCTGAAACATGAAGGAACATCAGACGTCTCCTCTGAAACATGAAGGAGAATCATCAGACTTCTCCTCTGAAACATGAAGGAACATCAGACGTCTCCTCTGACACATGAAGGAGAACCATCAGACGTCTCCTCTGACACATGAAGGAGAACCATCAGACGTCTCCTCTGAAACATGAAGGAGAACCATCAGACTTCTCCTCTGAAACATGAAGGAGAACCATCAGACGTCTCCTCTGAAACATGAAGGAACATCAGACGTCTCCTCTGAAACATGAAGGAGAACCATCAGACTTCTCCTCTGAAACATGAAGGAGAACCATCAGACGTCTCCTCTGAAACATGAAGGAGAACCATCAGACGTCTCCTCTGAAACATGAAGAACCATCAGACTTCTCCTCTGAAACATGAAGGAACATCAGACGTCTCCTCTGAAACATGAAGGAGAATCATCAGACTTCTCCTCTGAAACTTGAAGGAACATCAGACGTCTCCTCTGAAACGTGAAGAACCACCAGACGTCTCCTCTGAAACATGAAGGAGAACCATCAGACGTCTCCTCTGAAACATGAAGGAGAAACATCAGACGTCTCCTCTGAAACATGAAGGAACATCAGACGTCTCCTCTGAAACATGAAGGAACATCAGACGTCTCCTCTGAAACATGAAGAACCATCAGACGTCTCCTCTGAAACATGAAGGAACATCAGACGTCTCCTCTGAAACATGAAGAACCATCAGACGTCTCCTCTGAAACATGAAGGAGAACCATCAGACGTCTCCTCTGAAACATGAAGGAGAACCATCCGACGTCTCCTCTGAAACATGAAGAACCATCAGACGTCTCCTCTGAAACATGAAGGAACATCAGACGTCTCCTCTGAAACATGAAGGAGAAACATCAGACGTCTCCTCTGAAACATGAAGAACCATCAGACGTCTCCTCTGAAACATGAAGAACCATCAGACGTCTCCTCTGAAACATGAAGGAGAACCATCAGACGTCTCCTCTGAAACATGAAGGAACATCAGACGTCTCCTCTGAAACATGAAGGAGAACCATCAGACGTCTCCTCTGAAACATGAAGGAACATCAGACGTCTCCTCTGAAACATGAAGGAGAAACATCAGACGTCTCCTCTGAAACATGAAGGAGAAACATCAGACGTCTCCTCTGAAACATGGAGAACCATCAGACGTCTCCTCTGAAACATGAACCATCAGACGTCTCCTCTGAAACATGAAGGAGAACCATCAGACGTCTCCTCTGAAACATGAAGGAGAACCATCAGACTTCTCCTCTGAAACATGAAGGAGAACCATCAGACGTCTCCTCTGAAACATGAAGGAGAACCATCAGACTTCTCCTCTGAAACATGAAGGAGAACCATCAGACGTCTCCTCTGAAACATGGAGAACCATCCGACGTCTCCTCTGAAACATGAAGGAGAACCATCCGACGTCTCCTCTGAAACATGAAGAACCATCAGACGTCTCCTCTGAAACATGAAGGAACATCAGACGTCTCCTCTGAAACATGAAGGAGAAACATCAGACGTCTCCTCTGAAACATGAAGAACCATCAGACGTCTCCTCTGAAACATGAAGGAGAACCATCAGACGTCTCCTCTGAAACATGAAGAACCATCAGACGTCTCCTCTGAAACATGAAGGAACATCAGACGTCTCCTCTGAAACATGAAGAACCATCAGACGTCTCCTCTCAAACATGAAGGAGAAACATCAGACGTCTCCTCTGAAACATGAAGAACCATCAGACATCTCTGAAACATGAAGGAGAACCATCAGACGTCTCCTCTGAAACATGAAGGAGAACCATCAGACGTCTCCTCTGAAACATGAAGAACCATCAGACGTCTCCTCTGAAACATGAAGGAGAACCATCAGACGTCTCCTCTGAAACATGAAGAACCATCAGACGTCTCCTCTGAAACATGAAGAACCATCAGACGTCTCCTCTGAAACATGAAGGAGAACCATCAGACGTCTCCTCTGAAACATGAAGGAACATCAGACGTCTCCTCTGAAACATGAAGGAACATCAGACATCTCCTCTGAAACATGAAGGAGAAACATCAGACGTCTCCTCTGAAACATGAAGGAGAAACATCAGACGTCTCCTCTGAAACATGGAGAACCATCAGACGTCTCCTCTGAAACATGAAGAACCATCAGACGTCTCCTCTGAAACATGAAGGAGAACCATCAGACGTCTCCTCTGAAACATGAAGGAGAACCATCAGACGTCTCCTCTGAAACATGAAGAACCATCAGACGTCTGCTCTGAAACATGAAGGAGAACCATCAGACGTCTCCTCTGAAACATGAAGGAGAACCATCAGACGTCTCCTCTGAAACATGAAGGAACATCAGACGTCTCCTCTGAAACATGAAGGAACATCAGACGTCTCCTCTGAAACATGAAGGAACATCAGACATCTCCTCTGAAACATGAAGGAGAAACATCAGACGTCTCCTCTGAAACATGAAGGAGAACCATCAGACGTCTCCTCTGAAACATGAAGGAACATCAGACGTCTCCTCTGAAACATGAAGGAGCATCAGACGTCTCCTCTGAAACATGAAGGAACATCAGACGTCTCCTCTGAAACATGAAGGAGAACCATCAGACGTCTCCTCTGAAACATGAAGGAACATCAGACGTCTCCTCTGAAACATGAAGAACCATCAGACGTCTCCTCTGAAACATGAAGGAGAAACATCAGACGTCTCCTCTGAAACATGAAGGAACATCAGACGTCTCCTCTGAAACATGAAGGAACATCAGACGTCTCCTCTGAAACATGAAGGAGAACCATCAGACGTCTCCTCTGAAACATGAAGGAACATCAGACGTCTCCTCTGAAACATGAAGAACCATCAGACGTCTCCTCTGAAACATGAAGGAGAACCATCAGACGTCTCCTCTGAAACATGAAGGAACATCAGACGTCTCCTCTGAAACATGAAGAACCATCAGACGTCTCCTCTGAAACATGAAGGAGAACCATCAGACGTCTCCTCTGAAACATGAAGGAGAAACATCAGACGTCTCCTCTGAAACATGAAGGAACATCAGACGTCTCCTCTGAAACATGAAGGAACATCAGACGTCTCCTCTGAAACATGAAGGAGAACCATCAGACGTCTCCTCTGAAACATGAAGGAACATCAGACGTCTCCTCTGAAACAAGAAGGAGAACCATCAGACGTCTCCTCTGAAACATGAAGGAGAACCATCAGACGTCTCCTCTGAAACATGAAGGAACATCAGACGTCTCCTCTGAAACATGAAGGAGAAACATCAGACGTCTCCTCTGAAACATGAAGGAACATCAGACGTCTCCTCTGAAACATGAAGGAGAACCATCAGACGTCTCCTCTGAAACATGAAGGAACATCAGACGTCTCCTCTGAAACATGAAGAACCATCAGACGTCTCCTCTGAAACATGAAGGAACATCAGACGTCTCCTCTGAAACATGAAGGAGAAACATCAGACGTCTCCTCTGAAACATGAAGAACCATCAGACGTCTCCTCTGAAACATGAAGGAGAACCATCAGACGTCTCCTCTGAAACATGAAGAACCATCAGACGTCTCCTCTGAAACATGAAGGAACATCAGACGTCTCCTCTGAAACATGAAGAACCATCAGACGTCTCCTCTGAAACATGAAGGAGAAACATCAGACGTCTCCTCTGAAACATGAAGAACCATCAGACATCTCCTCTGAAACATGAAGGAGAACCATCAGACGTCTCCTCTGAAACATGAAGGAGAACCATCAGACGTCTCCTCTGAAACATGAAGAACCATCAGACGTCTCCTCTGAAACATGAAGGAGAACCATCAGACGTCTCCTCTGAAACATGAAGGAGAACCATCAGACGTCTCCTCTGAAACATGAAGAACCATCAGACGTCTCCTCTGAAACATGAAGAACCATCAGACGTCTCCTCTGAAACATGAAGGAGAACCATCAGACGTCTCCTCTGAAACATGAAGGAGAAACATCAGACGTCTCCTCTGAAACATGAAGGAACATCAGACGTCTCCTCTGAAACATGAAGGAGAACCATCAGACGTCTCCTCTGAAACATGAAGGAACATCAGACGTCTCCTCTGAAACATGAAGGAACATCAGACGTCTCCTCTGAAACATGAAGGAGAAACATCAGACGTCTCCTCTGAAACATGAAGGAGAAACATCAGACGTCTCCTCTGAAACATGGAGAACCATCAGATGTCTCCTCTGAAACATGAAGAACCATCAGACGTCTCCTCTGAAACATGAAGGAGAACCATCAGACGTCTCCTCTGAAACATGAAGGAGAACCATCAGACTTCTCCTCTGAAACATGAAGGAGAACCATCAGACGTCTCCTCTGAAACATGAAGGAGAACCATCAGACTTCTCCTCTGAAACATGAAGGAGAACCATCAGACGTCTCCTCTGAAACATGAAGGAGAACCATCGGACGTCTCCTCTGAAACATGAAGGAGAACCATCCGACGTCTCCTCTGAAACATGAAGAACCATCAGACGTCTCCTCTGAAACATGAAGGAACATCAGACGTCTCCTCTGAAACATGAAGGAACATCAGACGTCTCCTCTGAAACATGAAGGAGAAACATCAGACGTCTCCTCTGAAACATGAAGAACCATCAGACGTCTCCTCTGAAACATGAAGGAGAACCATCAGACGTCTCCTCTGAAACATGAAGAACCATCAGACGTCTCCTCTGAAACATGAAGGAACATCAGACGTCTCCTCTGAAACATGAAGAACCATCAGACGTCTCCTCTGAAACATGAAGGAGAAACATCAGACGTCTCCTCTGAAACATGAAGAACCATCAGACGTCTCCTCTGAAACATGAAGGAGAACCATCAGACGTCTCCTCTGAAACATGAAGGAGAAACATCAGACGTCTCCTCTGAAACATGAAGTAACATCAGACGTCTCCTCTGAAACATGAAGGAGAACCATCAGACGTCTCCTCTGAAACATGAAGGAACATCAGACGTCTCCTCTGAAACATGAAGGAGAACCATCAGACGTCTCCTCTGAAACATGAAGGAGAACCATCAGACGTCTCCTCTGAAACATGAAGGAACATCAGACGTCTCCTCTGAAACATGAAGGAACATCAGACGTCTCCTCTGAAACATGAAGAACCATCAGACGTCTCCTCTGAAACATGAAGAACCATCAGACGTCTCCTCTGAAACATGAAGGAGAACCATCAGACGTCTCCTCTGAAACATGAAGGAGAAACATCAGACGTCTCCTCTGAAACATGAAGGAACATCAGACGTCTCCTCTGAAACATGAAGGAACATCAGACGTCTCCTCTGAAACATGAAGGAACATCAGACGTCTCCTCTGAAACATGAAGGAGAACCATCAGACGTCTCCTCTGAAACATGAAGGAACATCAGACGTCTCCTCTGAAACATGAAGGAGAACCATCAGACGTCTCCTCTGAAACATGAAGGAGAACCATCAGACGTCTCCTCTGAAACATGAAGGAACATCAGACGTCTCCTCTGAAACATGAAGGAGAAACATCAGACGTCTCCTCTGAAACATGAAGGAACATCAGACGTCTCCTCTGAAACATGAAGGAGAACCATCAGACGTCTCCTCTGAAACATGAAGGAACATCAGACGTCTCCTCTGAAACATGAAGAACCATCAGACGTCTCCTCTGAAACATGAAGGAACATCAGACGTCTCCTCTGAAACATGAAGGAGAAACATCAGACGTCTCCTCTGAAACATGAAGAACCATCAGACGTCTCCTCTGAAACATGAAGGAGAACCATCAGACGTCTCCTCTGAAACATGAAGAACCATCAGACGTCTCCTCTGAAACATGAAGGAACATCAGACGTCTCCTCTGAAACATGAAGAACCATCAGACGTCTCCTCTGAAACATGAAGGAGAAACATCAGACGTCTCCTCTGAAACATGAAGAACCATCAGACATCTCCTCTGAAACATGAAGGAGAACCATCAGACGTCTCCTCTGAAACATGAAGGAGAACCATCAGACGTCTCCTCTGAAACATGAAGAACCATCAGACGTCTCCTCTGAAACATGAAGGAGAACCATCAGACGTCTCCTCTGAAACATGAAGGAGAACCATCAGACGTCTCCTCTGAAACATGAAGAACCATCAGACGTCTCCTCTGAAACATGAAGAACCATCAGACGTCTCCTCTGAAACATGAAGGAGAACCATCAGACGTCTCCTCTGAAACATGAAGGAGAAACATCAGACGTCTCCTCTGAAACATGAAGGAACATCAGACGTCTCCTCTGAAACATGAAGGAGAACCATCAGACGTCTCCTCTGAAACATGAAGGAACATCAGACGTCTCCTCTGAAACATGAAGGAACATCAGACGTCTCCTCTGAAACATGAAGGAGAAACCATCAGACGTCTCCTCTGAAAATGAAGGAGAAACATCAGACGTCTCCTCTGAAACATGGAGAACCATCAGACGTCTCCTCTGAAACATGAAGAACCATCAGACGTCTCCTCTGAAACATGAAGGAGAACCATCAGACGTCTCCTCTGAAACATGAAGGAGAACCATCAGACTTCTCCTCTGAAACATGAAGGAGAACCATCAGACGTCTCCTCTGAAACATGAAGAACCATCAGACTTCTCCTCTGAAACATGAAGGAGAACCATCAGACGTCTCCTCTGAAACATGAAGGAGAACCATCAGACTTCTCCTCTGAAACATGAAGGAGAACCATCAGACGTCTCCTCTGAAACATGAAGGAGAACCATCGGACGTCTCCTCTGAAACATGAAGAACCATCAGACTTCTCCTCTGAAACATGAAGGAGAACCATCAGACTTCTCCTCTGAAACATGAAGAACCATCAGACTTCTCCTCTGAAACATGAAGGAGAACCATCAGACGTCTCCTCTGAAACATGAAGGAGAACCATCGGACGTCTCCTGAAACATGAAGAACCATCAGACGTCTCCTCTGAAACATGAAGGAGAACCATCAGACGTCTCCTCTGAAACATGAAGGAGAACCATCAGACGTCTCCTCTGAAACATGAAGGAGAACCATCAGACGTCTCCTCTGAAACATGAAGGAGAACCATCCGACGTCTCCTCTGAAACATGAAGGAACCATCAGACGTCTCCTCTGAAACATGAAGGAGAACATCAGACGTCTCCTCTGAAACATGAAGGAACAT